>NW_015639782.1:2790868-2791145 GCF_001515625.1 Sinocyclocheilus rhinocerous | reverse complement strand
CTGATTGGCTGCCTTGACAACCAATCACAACATTCCTTGCATTGCTGATGACAGCGGAAGAGGGAAAATACAGTGCATGCATAATTATTATGCAAGTTGATATTCTGATTATATTTTTTTCCAAGCACATTTTACCGATTCCAACATCAAACTTATTAATAACTATTACTAATTTTGTATTTAATCAGAATTTAGCAGCCTCGTCTCTGATTGGCTGGAATTATGGCATATTGTAATGCTGGGTTTTGTTGAGCAAGCGAGCCGTTGGCATTTAGAG
>NW_015639782.1:2765834-2790796 GCF_001515625.1 Sinocyclocheilus rhinocerous | reverse complement strand
GGTCTTCAGTCTATGATTAGCTCACCACCTCTTATCTGACAAGTCTTGGGGTTTGAGTCGTTCGTTCATCAACGTGACAGCCCCATAAACCTAACCAATGCAGTCTGAGCCGGAAAAAAAATTGATTAGTTCATCTCTCGATTCCTTTGAATCGTTCGTTCTTTTGTCACGTGACGTGACAGCATTGGATAAAGAAATTAGTTAATTTACAAGCTTCCTTACAAACGGGTGCATAGTTATTATTATTATTATTATCATCATCATCATTATTATAATTATTATTTACTCTTACAGTTACGTGATGCGTTTCTGGTCTCAAATTGTTGCTTTTTACTTCTTACAGTTTATAAATGTGTGAATTTCTGTCATTATGGTTCTTTTCCATAACACTGAATGTTGTAACAAAGGTAATAAAGAGTTGGTTACTATTATGAAGTCTCTTTCTGGCTCAGACTGCATTGGTTAAAGCTTATGGGTCTGTCACGTGATGAATGTACGACTCGAAAAACCCGAAGACTCGAGAGATGAACTAATCAATTCTCTTTCCGGCTCAGACTGCATTGGTTAAACTTATGGGGCTGTCACGTGATGAACGAATGACTCTGAAAAACCCGAACACTCGAAACAGGTGAACTACTTGACTAATTCCAAGAAAGAACCTAAAGGATGTTGCGCATGCGCGACTGAACGAATCACTCCCCGAGACGACTCGTTCTTCCCGAGTCACATTAAATGAACGAATCTTTCAAGAACGACCCAACACTAATTTAGAGAGCACTGAGGGTAGTGATGAGAAGTTCGGATCATTTTACCGACTCGACTGCATTGGTTAAAGCTTATGGGGCTGTCACGTGATGAACGAACGACTCGGAAAAACCCGAAGACTTGAACCAGGTGAACTACTTGACTAATTCCAGTACAGAACCTATAGGATGTTGCGCATGCGCGACTGAACGAATCACTCCCCGAGACGACTCGTTCTTCCCGAGTCACATTAAAGATTCGTTCAAAACGAACGAATCGTTCAAGAACGACCCAACACTAACTGAGGGCTCTGGGCGGGCATTAAGGGAGCAAGCTAGTGAAACGTTGCACGCGCAAAAGAGAAGGTCTGCACAAATCCAAAAACTAATTTTAAATGCAAAATTTATTTTCGTGCGCTCAAAATATTTTCTTCTTTGCGAGACAAACATTTTCTCCACCAGACTCAGTTCGCGCGCGTGCAAAACGCACTTTTGCGCCTCAAAATATGATCTTTCGCGCGCAGAATTGTGGCAGAGATGTAATGCCATACTAGCCTACCCGTAATGGCAAGGGGGCGTGACGTTTTCGGACAACGTGCACTAGGAGGTTAGCGAATCACAACACATTGGGCCAGCTAACCAATCTGAGCCCATTGCGTATTTCTGAGGGACGGACTTCATAGAACCAGAACCGATCGTTTTGACGAAAAACGAAGCAAGAACACGTTACACTGCACCCCATAAACACAAACAAGCCTTTAAAACACTCCCTCGATGAAATGTAGGCTACTCAACATGTGCCACCCTGCGGCGATGGTTGAAGAAAGACAAATGAGAAAGTACTTCACCATATGCTTGATATTATCGCATGGTTGGTGCTTTACTTTCTTTATAGTAAAGTAAAAGTGAACGATAACGATTTGTTTATGAAATTACTGTTGAGCTGCACCATACATGTATTACCTAGGCTACTACAGAAAGCAGATTATAGTAAAGATTAAGCAGAAGCTCTATGGAGGGCAAAATGCTACACCTTCAAGTGCACGATCACATTACAATCGCAAGTTCCTCAAACCATAAACACTTACCTTCCGTTTCTGCATTCAGTACGAGTCTCGTCTGTCTGGATGAAAGCAGAGGAGAGGGATAATGTGTTGCGTTTAAGTGGACGAATTAAGCAATCTAATGCAAAAGAATTTCTTTCTGAACCTGGACCTTTTTAACAATGCACACTTGGCGGTGCTTCGTCGCCATTATATTTGTACTTGTTTGGTACTTCTCAGAGTTTGGACAAATATGGACACAAGCCTTCTTTTGTTTCTTATGCTTTTTTTTAAATTTCCCTTTCAAAAAGCAAGACCGTGAAACAAGCACTCAGACGGATGATACATCTGAAGAAACAGAACGACAGGTAACAATTATAGATTAATCCGGCGTTCCTGCATATTTTAACGTAGGTGACTTGAGAACATTAAGAATAATATTTCTGCCGAACTATTCTTATTTTTATTCTTATTCTTACTTTGAACATGTGTATAGAGTGGTTGACACTGTCCTGTTGGAAAATCTAATTAAACTACTAACTATGTTTTGGAACAAAAAGTTTCCATTAGCTGGTTCAAGCTGGTCATTAAATGGTTGACCAACTGTCATGTTCCAAAAACCTGTTGAACTGGACTGGACTGACCAGCTGGTAGCTGGTTTCTTGCTAGTCTTATGGTCTTGCAGCTTACACAATGTAAATAACCATTGCAGTCTCAGACCAGCTAGAAACCATTGTCTGTGTCCCAAAACAAAACTTCTAGCCTAAGTCGGATTTTCCAGCAGTGCAATTGAATACATACCTGTAATGGTTATTGTAAATGGATACATAACAATTAAGTCAACTTTTAGGCAGAACTGTGGGAAGCATTTGGACACATTATTACTATAGTAGGCTACATAGCAGAATTAGTTTTCATGTCCAAATAAATCATCAGATTACGTTTTGTTCCTTATTTCTGTACACAGGGTCTTCCAGAAAGCAAAAGCTCTTACTAAGTGACCTAATTTCTGTATTCATGACTCTGATATCAGTTAAATTACTGGAGTTTAATCCCTTGCACCTTAATCCTCCTGTTTCAGACAAAGAAAGGTCACCATGTTGGTGTCACTGATGAGATTGATGCTACCAGAACTGGACAAACTGTGTCTCAGACAATGCAATATCCAAATGTACAGAGGTCACTTCTCCAGGGTAAATAATAATTTTGTTGTTCGCAAGCTTCACCCCCATTGTGCCTCTCAAGCATGTCTGGAGATAGTGACTAAAGGAAATTTCTTGACATGACCATGAAATTTGTTGTAAACATGACATAGAACAGGAAGCTGAGGATCAGATAATATGGTAATGTTTCATAGGTTTGTGTGGCATTTATACCCTGTTAATTTCCTCACCAAAAGAGACATACATGGTTTTACAAGGAGATCATTGCAGTTGTGCATGATTAAATTTATTTATTTATGTTTTTGTAGTCTTTAAATGTGCCTATGCTCACCTGGTCCAGCCGTGGTACACGGTCCCAGAATTTGGCGACAGTCAGCCCCTTCATAGGACACTACAGAGGGAGTTTAACCTGGTTGTCGAGAGAGTCATTTGCAAGGCAATGAACTTCGATCTGTCTGTTACCAGTGTGGGTTGTATTAGGATCTTCACTCAGCACCTGCGTAATGCAAAGCAGTCAGATGGGTGAGCAAGTTTGTCTGTGTCATTATGCCTCATTTATTCTCAGAATATTGTATAATATTATGACATGAGTGACATCACTATCTTTTCATTATTTTTCTTCCTTTTCTATCAGCACAGCAACTGGGCCTTATGATTCTTGAGCTCATGTTTTAAAATCAAAGAATTTCTGCCAAAACTCATGGACTTTCTATCCTAACCTATGACTGATCACCTGATGCAGTTCCAGGAATACTGCTAGTAAAATGAGTCATTATGAAAACTGTCTTGTTTATTTGTTTACCTGTTTCAGTTCTCCAGTGTTCGGTTCAAGATCTGAGGAGATGGCAGTCCTCAGAACCTTCTCTGAAGCTCTGGTGCAAAACCTTTTTCCTGAGTACCTTTGGGAAGCAAAACTCTACCGGTGTGTCCTAATTGAGATTGTTGCTACAAAAGGTTAGTCCTACTGAGCTTTGTGCTAAATAATTTCTAATGATCTTTCTAATGATCAGAACATTCATCAGCTGTCTGGCATCAACATTTGTAGCATTCATTATGTTTAGGACAGTATCTCTGAAACAAATGTTACTTTGCCACTCAATGCTTTAAGGCTTGTCTCAACATGTCACTTTCTACAAACTTGTTCATCTTCATTTTTGTGTGCGTCAGTACTCATGGATGTCAGTACAACTGATCTTGCCTTTGTCCACAATGGTTATGGCGACAAAGAGTGAATTATTTCTCTAACTGCCTCCAACATCATATTTAATATAAATTCAAAATGAAATTTATTTTATAGAATTAATTGTAAATCAATAAGATTTTTTTTAATCAATATGTTTTTTTTTGTATACCAAATCATGATTGTTGGTCCTTCTAAATTGTCTTTTACAAAACCTTTACTGTCTTTCTTAACATATTCTCTTCAAGGCTGCACTTATCTGATAAAAAATGCAGTAAAAAATAATGTGAAATATTATTACAATTTAAAACTGTAAAGTGCAATTTATTCCTATGATGCAAAGCTGAATCTTCAGCATCATTACTTCAATTCTAATATGCTGATTTTGTGATCAAGAAACATTTCCTTTTATTATCAATGTTGAAAACGTGTGCTGCTTAATATTTTTGAGGAAACTGTGATACATTTGTTTCAGAATTCGGTAACACTTTACAATAAGGTTAATTAGTTAACATTAGTTAACTACTTTAGTTAACATGAACTAAGAATGAACAATACTTCTACAGCATTTATTAATCTTAGTTAACGTTAATTTCAGCATTTACTAATGCATTATTAAAATAAAAAGCTGTGCTTGTAAACATTAGTTAATGCACTGTGAATTAACATGAACTAACAACGAATAACTGTATTTTCATTAACTATCATGAACAAAGATGAATAAATACTGTAATAAATGTATTGTTCATTGTTTGTTTATGTTCATTAATACATTAACTAACATTAACTAAGGGAACCTTATTGTAAAGTGTTACCCAGAATTATTTTAGAAGTAGAGCAGACCCCAAACCTTTGAATAGTAATGTTTAAGTAATTTTTTGTACTGTTCTAATTGTATTGTGTATTTTCTACTAATGCACTGATTCTTTGTTACTCCTGTTGTCCATCTCTAGCTCTTGATGTGCTTGTGACATGCCTCTGTAATCCAGACAACCTGAATCAGATGGTGGTTTTGCAGCTGGATAGAGTAACCTCTAAAAGCTCAACAGTAGACCTGCTAAACTCAGATAGGGAAGGCACACCATCTTCCGTGGGAAGTGAAGAAGCACAAGTGTAAGTCATCTCAAAAACATATAGTTTAAGCATACTTATCATATTAATCTCATTTGGTGGCCTCGTTCTGGTTTCCACAAATTCCACAGATTGACAGATGAAGCAGAGGATGCTCAGTCTGAAGACAGAAAAGAAAAGAAGAAGGGTGATGTATCTTTCTCTTTCATTTTAGTAAGTGTAAATTAATAATGTAATAAAGTGTAATTTAATGACTTTTTTCACTGTTATTTAAGCAGGCAATAGGATCAAAGAACGATTTTCTAAATTTGTTGATAAGGTCAAGTCAAAGAAAGCCAAAAAGAAAAAACATAAGAAGGAGCAAGAGCTTTTACAGAGGGCTTTATCGTCACGAAGATCTGCTGTTATTGAAGATGATGGTGCAAGCAGCAGAGAGGGCTCCATTAAAAGCTGCATGGACTCGGATTATGTATGGAAAATGTGCATATTAAATTCATTTACAAAGCTTTTCAGTACAACTAAGTTTGGCTGTGCTTTCTTTTAAAAGGACAGTGAAACGGATGTTTACCTAACAACAAATGTCCAAGAGGATATGATGGAGTTTAAGCTTTCCTATGAGATGTGGCGGGTGGGGAAGTGGGCAGTCCGTGTTACAAATGTGAGGCATATTTTAAAACAAAGAAAGCTAAACAACGTGCAAGCTAAGTTGAGTTGAATAATTAAAAAAAAAAAAACATTGTCTTAGGTTCAGAAGGAAAATGAAGAGCTGTGTTTCACGGTTCACCTGGAGGAGAGAAATAACCCTGAGAATCTCAACTGGGATGTGAAAAAGACCCAATCAGATATACTTCATTTCCACAGCCTCTGGCAAGTGAGAGAGGAAATGGTGAGGAATCTTCAATGCATCTGTTCTATCGAAACCCAGACTATTTTGTATTATAGTCATTTATATTTTACTCATTATTTATTATTGATTTATGTATGTAGCTGCTTGCTTTAAAATCTTTTTTTTTCTTCTCTTTTTGCTGTTATTTTTAAGGATAGTTCAACTTTACCCTCTGTATCTGCAATAGTAGAGAAAACAAAGAAGGATCTTGATGGTGCATACGCAGAAGAAGTTAGATCAGCCTTGGAGCACTTTTTGCAAGTAAGCTGTCACACACGCACTATCTAGAATTAAAGAAGTAGAAATAAATACCTGGCAATGTTTTCCTCTCATTTCCCGTCAGGAGCTGGTTTCTGATGCACAACTTGGTGACACTCAGCCTGTATTCCAGTTCTTGTGTCCCATTGTACAGCTGCTGAGTAATAAGGAACATAAGGGAGGTGTCTGGAGTTTTCTGAATGGACTTGCAAGCTTTCTTACTCCTGGCCAAGATGAGGATGAGGTAAAAACAGATTTTAGGTCAATAGCTTAATAGAAATCTGATGATGAAACTGATGAAACACTACTGTTTAAAAGTTTAGGGTCAGTAAGATTTTTTTCAAAATGAATTCATTCTTTTACTCAATTAAAAAAATCTTGCATCATTTTAACTGCTGTATTTTTGTGTTTATTTGTTTTTAATTTTGTGTTTATGTAACTTGTATTATTCCAACTTAGTTTTTGTTGTGAAGATAGACTTAGATGCTGACATGGCAATAAAAATAAATTACTACTACTATACTTTTACTCCGCATGGATGCATTAATTGAACAAAGGTACAAAAAAGAAAATATTAGCCAGCACAACTGTTTTCAACATTAATAATAGTTAATGTTTCTTGAGCAGCAAATCAGCATATTAGAATGATTTCTGAAGTGTTATGTGACACTGGAGTAATGGCTGCTGAAAATTCAGCTTTGCCAGCAAATGAATAAATTAAATTTTGAAATAAATTAAAATAGAAACAGTTATTTTAAATTGTAATAATATTTTGTAATAACATTTCACAATATTACTGTCTTAACTATATTTTTGATAAAAAATAAATCCAGCCTTGGTGAGCATGAGAGACTTCTTTTAAAACATTTGAACGGTAGTGTATTTATATAAATATTTCATATATTTGGATCAATAAAAATACAGCAAGATTTGAAATCTTGTCCAAATAGAGCTAAATTTAGTTGATTTACAGCATACACTACAGGTCAAAAGTTTGGAATAATTAAGATTAAAAAATGTTCATGCTGTTACCAACCCCAAACTTTTGATCAATATTTAATATATTTGGATCAATATATATATACATCAAGATTTGATGTCTTATCAAAAGAGCTAAAGTTTGTTGATTTACAGTAGACATACAGTATACCTTTAGCTTCAGCACAAGGTAAATTATTGAGAATACTGCCACCCTCTGGTGATACTATGTTTTTTCCCAGTCCCATAACCCCAGAGGAGAGGATAAGCTTGATGAAGCAGGAGCCTCAGGACATCACAGTGGACCAACAGCACAGCCAGCCTGCATCGACACAGATGAAGAGCCAAAGGAGGGCATTGTAGAAGGGCCAATAGCTACAAACGTTAGGTTTTGTAACCCTCGTGAAGAGACTGAAACCTTCAGAAATAGAGAACCGGATATGGAAGATCAGACCTCTGATGAACAGGATGTGGTTTCAGATGGACAGGAGAGTCTTGCTGAAAGTTTCGATGTCTTTGTTAATAGGTCAAAATTAGTCAGTCCTTCAGGACACTCCAATGATATCTCAAGCTCAGTCATGAACCATACTGAAGGCGTAGAGTCTGACTCAGATGACGGCTTTAGAAGAATTCAGTCTGGGGGGAAAACAAACAAAAAAGAAAAGTTAACTCACAAAAAGTCAAATGGATCACAAAAGTTCAAAGTAAAAGAGAAAACTGGACAGCTCAAGGAAGAGATGGCAAATCAGCCACAGGCTCAGAAAAACGAGCCCCAGACCAACTGGGAGCAAGTCGAGGCTACCAAAGCCATATTTGAGTTACTTAAGGAAATAACTGGTATGATGTAACTTCCTTGTCCTGTTTGGCTTTTATGATCACCAAGAACTGAAACTAAAAACTGATTTTCTTTGCCATTCAATGTTTGTCTTTACCATCTTCAGGTAACTCAGTCCTCATTAACATTGTTGATGCCATTCTAAAAGCAGTCCAGCTTTTGGTAAAAAAGTAAGTATCCCATTTCATATCTATTCAAACACCAAATATATTTAACAGTATGAGGAGATAAGCATAAGCTTTCCTCCCATGCAGGAAAATAAACAACTTTTTAAAAAGGATGCATCCCACTGAAGCTCAGATTGCATCCTACATTGACAATTTCCGGGAGAATGTATGGCCAGAGGGAAATGTGCCCATCCAGCCGCCACGTGACAGTGAGGAGAAACACGCGACCAAGGAGAAGGCTTTGCAGCTTATAAATTCAAAATGTATGTGCAATATTTTCCCATGCCTTGGTAAAGACCTAGACCCTCTCATTTTTTTAATGATTCTTTCATCCTTACCAATATGCAGTAATTGTTGTGGTGGTTTTAGATTCAAACTCTTTAATCCTCAAGAAGACTGATGTTGAAACTTTGTTCAAGATCTTCCAGGACACAGAGGAAAACAAGAAACTGGTTTATGTGAGGACTCTAGCTAAGATTGTTATGAAGTTAAAATCCATTTTGAAACGTATATCCAGATTAACATTTAAATTCTTTGTGTGTGTGTGTATGTCCATAGATGCTGCTGCCATACCTTCTAGGGGAGTTCCTGCCTGGAGAGCCTGCCTTCGGTTCAATGGCTAATCTAACAGTTAAGGATTTTGTTTCCTAATAGAAAGAAGATATTTTTTATTGTAATCTGTCTAATGTTTTTTAATGTTCATGCTTTGACAAGCATGAACACTGATATTTTTACTTAACAAAAATGCTAACCTCTGTTAAATTTAGCATTTTAACAAATACACTGTAATTATGTTTCACTTCAACAATGTTACAATATCTTGGGTGTAAATTTTAAACTCATATATATATATTTTAAATATCACTATATGTAAGTTCACTTTTTGTTTTGTACCTTAAAATTGTACACTGTGAAGAACTGATTTTCTATTTTAATAAACAGCACAGGTTACTCAGGACAAAATAGATAAAATCATTGTGATACTGATCAAAATTTTACAACAAGACTTAATCCATACTGGGTCGATCTGTGAGGAATGTATTCGAATAATAATAATGACAATAAATATATTTTACTATTAATTTCGAGTCATTTAATTTCTTGCACCTTAGCAATTCGTATTATAAGAAAAAATACTATTGAGTTAACACTGTTGACACATATTTTTCGTACTCCACTTCAAGTTACAATATTAAATGTTTGCTCCTGTACTTACCACGTCTGTCAAACCCATGACGTAACTATGCTAGGTTGCTACAACTGTACGTGTTTGAAGGTTTTTCTTTAAACGGCTTTAACCATATCTGTTTTTCTTATTAATCAAAATCACTCGAATTAATAAAGCCAGTCACACATAATATGTTCTAATGATAAACCACGAATAGGTTTACAGTTGTGTGAAAGAGCTCACTTTTATTTAATCGCACAGTTGCTTCTCCCCCACTTTATGTTGGTATGGTCCAGTCCCAGAGAGACCGACTAGAGAGAACAGGCAGGAGAAGGAGGATACTAGCGAGCGAACGGCTAACATCGATATTTAACTGAATCGACGAAACCGACGTCTGTTGAACTAAAAGAATTGATCCTGATTCAAAGTAACAACGTCGATACCTTATGTTTACGTCTTGGCTATCCAATTAAACCATGTCAACCCCAGCAAGACGGCGTCTGATGAGAGATTTTAAACGGTAAGCGGCACACAAAATGCTAAAGGCCCTTGGTAGCGTTTTGAACACCGGCTGCTTTCGGGCTTTAACATGGCGACTTTCCCCCCCACAATAGCCATTTATTAACGTCATTATCCCTCTCCGATCATGTATTTGGATGTCATGTGTGCGGTATTTAGTGTTGTCGTGGTGTAGGTGTAGTATATGTAATGTAACTTCTCCGGGTAACTTGTTTTTCAGTCTCCAGGAGGATCCACCAGCAGGAGTTAGCGGAGCCCCGTCGGAAAACAACATCATGGTCTGGAACGCTGTCATTTTTGGGTTTGTATCATTTGTCTTTTTTTGACAGCGATGAGCAGTAAACAGAACACACTGACAATTTTGTTTGTCTCAGACTATTCGAGGTCTGTAAGATGACATCTAGCTTGTTAGCGGTAATGTAAGCAGTTTTAAATAGGCCAGATGGCCAATGGTCCCCCATAAGAGGTGCTGGTTATTTGATCGTTGAAGTGACAGACAGTGTCCTGAATAGAGCTGTGTTGTGTTGGAAACAGGTTATAATGTCATATCCGTAGACTGTGTACTTTGTTATTTTTGGATTATAGTAATGCACAGGTCTGTTGCACATTGGCCAGTGTTTTTGGCTTTGTTTCTTGCTGTCATGCCAAGTGTTCTGTGTAACCTGACATGTTGACCCATTTCTTCTGCCTACAGCCCTGAAGGAACACCCTTTGAAGATGGTAAGTCAAGAAAACACAAGCTGTTATATGTTTATTTTGATATATTTTTTTCAGTTTTAATGTGGTAATTGGAGAAATGGCTTCAAAGATTTTGTTTCATTTAAGAAAAAAAGATTTTTGCTCACCTAGGTTGCATTTATTTGATTTGTACAGTTAACACCGCAAAATATTATTACTATTTATAATGACTTTTCTATTTTAATATATTGTAAAATGTCATTTATTTCTGTGATGGCAATGCTGAATTTTCAACAGTCATTACTACAGTCAGTTTCATACGATCCTGCAGATGTCATTTTCATATGCTGATTTGCTGCTCATGAAACATGTCTCTATTATCAGTGCTAACAGTTGTGCTGCTTAATATGTAGTTTTTGTTTTTTTGGATGAATATAAATAAATAAAAAACAGCATTCATTTGAAGTAAAATTTTTTTGTAACAATGTATTTAGGTCTTTACAATGTGACAAAATGTGGCAGTCTTTACTGCCACATTTGGTCAATTTAATGTGATCTTGCTGACTAAAAGTATCAATTTCTTTTTATTAAAAACTTACTGGCCCCAAACCTTTGTATAATGCTGTATTTTAAAAATATTACGTAAAATTATAGTACTTTTTAAAATTATTTTTATTCAAAGTGAGTAACATTATAAATGTCTTCACTGTCACTTTTGATCAGATTAATATGTCATAATGTAAACCTTAATGTAAACCACACTGACTGCTGAATAAGGGTTGAGCTTTGGGTTCCAAATAACGACAACCGATTAAATGTGCCACTGTATAATTGTGTAATGGTATTTGGCATGGTATGGTTCTTTTTGTTTACATGTGGAAAATGGTTTTTGCTTCATATTTTCTTTTTCTGCTTGTCATAGGAACTTTCAAACTAACAATAGAATTTACAGAAGAATATCCAAACAAACCTCCTACAGTCCGGTTTGTCTCCAAAATGTTTCACCCTAATGGTAAGTTTTACATTGATAAAATCCTATTATTGCATTTATAAAATCTTTGCATATTAGATTCCTTAAGTGTAAGTGTGTACATATATCACATTGCAAGAATTAAGTGTCAGTGGACCATAAAATATAATTGTATTTCTTTGTTCAGTTTATGCAGATGGTAGTATATGTTTGGATATTCTTCAGAATCGCTGGAGTCCAACATATGATGTTTCCTCAATTTTAACCTCAATACAGGTATGATATGTCTGCACTTATTTCTGCTTTTTTGCACAAACTACAGGGTTCAAACACAGTATGGAAAAGTATAAAATTTTCTTTTAGTATTTTTAAATCTCTGGATAAGTATGGAAAAAAGAAAACAATATGGATAAATGTTTGTGTTTCCAGACTGTTGCCCCACTCTGTTTCCTACAGTATAAAATTGAGAATTTCTAAAAAAAAAAAGTTATTTTATTATTATTTCTATTCAGGTGTCACCATTGCCCTGTGCTTGGCAGATTTTTTGTCTCACTCCATTCCTGATGGATCATTTTGCAATGAAAAGCACTTTTTTATAATTAAAGAAACAAATTTGTATGTCTTATAAGTAATTAAAACAAACATTCAAATTGAATTTTTCTTCATTAGTGCTGTCAACAGTTCCACTACTACTACACTACAAAGTCAATACTGAAATTTTAAAAATGTAATGATACCAGCCATTCTGCAGGAAAGGTGGTACGTGTGATCGCTCTGGCCAGTCAGACGTGTTTAAGTTAGTGAGAATACTCTCAATACTGCTCAGAATGATGGAGTTTTTATTCAGCACACACTTAAAGTTTTGTGTGGTTTCATTATAACCAACAAAATGAAAATAAGAGATTCATTGTGCAGTGTAGATGTATTCATTGATTATAACTGGAGTTTTTGCAAGAGTGCAGACTATTTAAATGCGGGACTGAATCTGAAATTGCAATGATTGTCTTGGTGATAACCATAGCAGTGGATGGGGCAAAAAAATAGATAGATAACTTATAGACTTGCCACTTGTTCTATATAATACATTTGTTTATTAATTTTATTACAAACTTTTCACTTGACCTTTATAAAGCAATGTTTAATTAATTGAAAAATATTTTTAGACTACATGCTACAAATATTTTTGCTTTTGTACCGAAAACAAGTGAAATTTTATTGGTACCGACTACTGAAATTTCGGTACTATGACAACACTGGTTTGTAGTAGTTGGAGAGTATCATATTGTAAATTCATATTGTGAATTTGACCTTTAATCGTTACACCCTTAATTTATTTTTCATAATATTGTCTGAAAATCTACAGAGAAACCTTTTTTGAGTCTGGAAAAGTATGGAATTTTGAAATTGGAAAATGTGTAGGAACCTGAAACTAAATGTTTTAATTAGCATGATTTTTGCTTGAAACTCTTCTTTATGCCTTTTTGATAGTACTGTAAAAATGTGAGGACATTATTCAGGTTGTTAACATGCCTTTCATTGTCAGTCTTTACTGGATGAGCCGAACCCAAACAGCCCTGCCAACAGCCAGGCAGCTCAGCTGTATCAGGAAAACAAGAGAGAGTATGAGAAGCGTGTGTCGGCCATTGTGGAACAAAGCTGGCGTGACTGTTGACCCTCCTTACAGTTCACATATGAACAATAGTCCGCCTCGCCAACAAGAGGAAAACCCCCTTGCTAAGAATAAAATAAAACACATCATGTTTTGAATCATTCTCCATGTACTCTGTGGAATTGTCTGTTCTGTAGCTGTTGCAGGATTAGAGTGATGTTGTGTTGTGGTCTCCCTCTTCATGCAGAACCTGATCCTAGATGAGGATGAACCTTAGTTTTACAAAATATTGTTGCTAGGGTTACTTGCTTTTATTTGGCCTGTTCTCATTTTTGTCATCTTATTTCTTTGGTTTTATAAGTTGCTCCTACACTGTGGGCTGATTTCATTTTGGGTATTAACATGTTGGTTGAGAGTGATTTCTTTTGAGTCTCTGCAAAAGTGTCATACCGAATGTCGCTTAATGTGTCTTTCAGAGTTCCAAATTAAACTGCAAGAACATTAAAGATGGATGATATATTGTCTTGTACGGAAAGCTTAGATGTTTCAGAAACATGCCTTTATAACTGCACTTGGAAAACCTGACCTTTTAAAACCAGCTTGAAAATTGTAATGTACCAAATGTTGGAATTGGCCCTTTTTTATCAAGTGCAAGTGCTTTGTTCTTTTAATTAAGCAGTTCATGTGTTGCCTATTGACACTATGTGCCAGTTTGTCAGCAGTAATTGTTCGAAGGTACACAGTGATCTGTCTGTCCCACAATATTATTTTGTGTCTTGCACCCCAGATGCATTATTTTGCTTGTTTTCTTAAGTTCCATTAAAGTGCCGTTTATTTTGCTTCTCCAAACATATGGATGTGATGCTGTCATGCAGTATCCATTTAAGCTAATCTTCATTTTTCTAATTTACCAAGAGTGTCGGATTTGCACTAGTAACCCATGTAAGAAACTGTACATTTTCTCAATTCTTGTAAATAAACAGTAAAATTAACTCTATGGTTTGTTCTTTAACAAAGATAAGCATTTACATTTCATTAAATGAGCTAGAAAATGAACAATGACCAGACTAAATTTAATGTGTCAGTACAAGCAGACTGGTTGACAGTATTCGCAATAGCAAACTTTACAGGGATTGCTGTTCAGGCATTTGCCAGACAGGGAGTTGAAAGATTTAAGGTTGAGATAAATATTGAATTCTACAATCAACAACCAGAAAATGACAAAAAAAAAAATACTGTTTTGTAATTACTTAAATTATATTTTTATATTTCAAGTGTTACAACAGATGAAAGACTGAGTGAATGATATCTTGTCCATTGTGAAAACATAAAATGGAATGTCATTTCAGAGAAGAGCACATGCTGCCATAAGGCCCCACTACTAACATCCATATCAATAAATATAATTCACAGGATATATATGACAAAAGTTAAGTTGGTAACATGTGTTCATCATATGGTCTTGAGCTAACCTATGACAAATCTGGACAAAGTGTACAGAAATACATGGTAAAGAGAGGCAAAGGGTACACACTGTAGTCATTGAGAACTGACAAGTTTTCCAGGCTTTAAAAAAAAAATATTTTACAATCTTCGGAAACAAATTAAAGGAAAAGTAACAAGTAACACCACTTCGCTTTTATTAATGGTCATCTGTTGGTTTCTCAGAGGCCTGCTGAGCCTAGTCATTGTGAAGCCTGAGGTTTCACCAGTTCATATCGTCCCACCTGCCCCTCCTGCAATAGCTGACCAATCAGCTGTTCCTTCTGAACTCTGCGGCTAACCACGAGGAAGCGCTGTCGGCTCTGTCCGTATGATTTGCTGCGCAGCCCATATCTTTGGGATACTTGGTGTATCTGCCTGCGCTCTTCATTGTTAAGCTCTGTGGAGAAGCGCAGGTCATCTTGACGGTCTGAACTCGCATAATTCCGAATTATTTCCTCAATATCACGCTTAGTTAGCTGATTACTGTGCCTGTCCATGTCCATACCGAGTCCTTCCCTGGTAAACTGCTCTTTGACCTTGATGGGTTCAGCAATGCCCTCTCCTTCTCTACCCAAACCACCTCCTGTCCAGCCCATCTTACGGAGTAGCTGGTTACCAATGTTGTCCTCCTTGATCTCCTGCCGCATGGATTCCTCTCCAGAATGAGCCATGATTTGATTTCGGGAAATTGCATCCACATGGCCCTCTTTCCTGAGGTTGGACTTCACCACAGCTTGTGTGCGCCGAAGTGTGGCGAGGGCCTCCTCTGCTGCAATGTGCTTCACTGTCTTTTTGGGTCCAAGGCCAGCAGCCACATACTGACCATCGAGGTAAACTTCACACCTCCAGCGATGGTCTGGCAGAACCGTAAACTTGTAGTCAGCAAGCACTTTATTAAATTGAGCAGTGTCATTTATTATGCAAATAGCGTTATCAGAGTTTTCAAGGATGACCAATTCACCTAGCTGTGCTTTCTTGTTGCTTTGCTGGGCGTAGCGACTGCCAGGCTGGTCTGTAGTGTGGTTGCCTCCAGAAAAATTCTGCTGCTGTTGCTGCTCTTGTTGACGAGCAGCCTGGTTCATTCGCAACTTCCTTACTGCCACCTCTGCCGCTGCATGTTTTGAGCTCTTCTTGGTCCCTCTGGCTTGTGCCACCAGCTCGTCCTGTAAATACACACTACAGAGCCATAAATTGCTGTTGGGAACCGGGTCAAAAGTGTAATCAACTTTCATGCGGTTGAACGCAGCCGAGTTGTTGAGTATACAGATGGCATCATGTGCATTCTCCATGATTACAAATTCTGTCCAGTGTTTGCTTCGGTCAGGCTCATACTGGCCCTTGGTACTAGGGAGTGGCTTGTCCTCGGGGTTGCGAAGAGGTGGGGGGAGGATTGGGTTTGGAGTGTTAACCTGGCACACCACCATGTCATTAACGTAAGTATGCTTGTACAGCCGTTGCAGGACACGAATTTCCACCGGCCTCATGAACAGCTTGACGGCCTGTTCTGACGCTCGGTCTCTGGCACCGTTTTTGCTTCCAGAGTACCCTGTGGCAAGGTACACAGACTGACACCTAAGTTCACATGCATATCCTTCAGAGGGTACTTTTCTGTTTTTAGGAAGGTCAGCGGGTGGAATATCTCTTAAATTAACATAGATGTACTCTGGGTTCGTCTTGCAAGCCTGAATGCTGCGGCTGAGTATGAAATTGTAGTTTGGCATGTCTGGTCCACTCATGAACGCAGGATCTCTCAGGGTAATGGCAACGGCCGATGATACTCTGGTAATCAGCCTCTGTTTTTCGTCAATTGTTGATGTGGGGATAGATAACAGCAGTGAGGGTGTTGGGAGAAGGCCAGAGCCGCCTCTGCTTGGACCGTCGTATAACCTGCTGAAAGCCTTGTTGGACGTCGGTCTATCCTGGTGTCCAAATCCCAGTCCACGCCGTCCGCTATCCCAGGCTCCAGACCGTCCAGCACTTCCGTATCCATTAGCTCGGCCTGCATGTGAGAATGAGTCCGATTGTCTGGCAGTATGCGCCTCATATCTAGCGGTGTACTCCTGTTGCACCTTGCCCATGAAGTTCGGGGTGGACCCTCTGCTGCCATAGCCAAGCCCACTTGTGCCACCCGAGGCAACGTCCTTACTTCTGTGCTCAGGCAAAAAATCATAACCATACCGGTTACCATTATACGGTTGATGATCTGGTTCCCTTTGTCTTACGTCATTCATCTCACCCCTCCTGCGCTCCTTCTCGTTTTCTTTTTCGTCAGTTTCTCCAATTCGACTGCCACTGCTTCCGCCACTTACAAAGTGTACTGGTTCAAATCGAGGTCTGGATGTGAATTTTGACAAAGGCATCTTCCTCATGGGCTCTTCACCTGAGATATGAAATCAAATATGATTAAAATATCCATTTACATGCAAATGATTACTCAATGTTATTTTGTTTAAATGCTGAATAAAATATTTACATTTTATATATTTGATGCAAAACACCCACAGAATAACTTTTCAATGCTGTGATATATGGATAGGTAGATGGATAGGAAGACTGACTGGTCGATAAACAGGCAGATAGATTGAGTTCAAGCATTGATAGACTTACTTCCATCAGATGAATATAGCCTCTTTTTTGCTTCAACGTTTGGAACTAGTTCATATGAGGGCATTTTGCCAACATCAATCCCTTCTGCCATCTCAAGCACCTTGTGCATCAGTTGGGAGCCATACCTGCCCAAAAAAGAACAGTCATATTGTTGACAACATGCTTTGGTTGGCATTACTAATGTATAACTTTGCAATTAAGATGGTCTGTATAAATATGACACAAAATAAACTTTGCCCAGGACTTTTGTGATATTAGTATTCACTCAAACTCCCGCCAAAATTAGTTAAACAGCCCAATTCTCACCTGCATCCCAGGAAAACATGGTTGACCCAGACCATCGACAGGGCCAGTAGCTTATCAAGAGCATTTCCCTCGTACTCTTCAATGTGTTTCACAATGAACTGACGTCTAGCGGACCAATGCTTGTCACTCTCGTACTGCTGACGGCAATCATCGATATTACAGTTCCAATAACGAAGACCAGCGGGTTTACTTAAAACACACGGGCCCGTTGAATGAGGTCTGATCATCCCGGTGTCTGACGATACTAGCCAGTAGCTAACCGGAAACAACGTAGTGCGCGCAGTGTATGCTGGGAAGTTCACACGGCCCAATAAAATTATAATACACCCGATGCAGAACAGAATATGTAAACTAGCTAATGCCTATAACAATCACGCAATTGCTATTTAAGTATAGAGTCAGATGCTGAGTTTTACTGAGTGGTTTGCGAAACAAACTTAACAAAACAATATTCTCTGATCTGTATTTGCCCAGCATATTTACTGTGACATTTGACAACACGAGTACAGACCTCGCAACAGTCTGTCCTACAGATTTACAGCAATTTGAGCGATATCTCTCGGACATAATTGTATTTTGAATAGCACAACCGCAACTCTTTAAAGTACAGCGTTCGTCAAACATGCACTTCGGAACACGTTTGTTATTCTCCCTTATGGTTAAGCTAACCAATAGTTTCAATGGGATTAAACTGAAAGTGACGCAGTAGCATCTTCATTCTCTCAAACGGTTCTTCATCGCCGCTTTGTCATGCTAATGCGCTTTTAAGGTGAATTACGCGACGATGTAGGCTACAGATGTCATTGGGATGCGCCAGAAGATCTGTCTAATGCAGATGACTTTTACATTTTCCAACTACCTATTTAAGGACATATTCAATTGCTGTAATAAAGATTAACTGACATTGTTGAAGAAGCCAGGTTGGTGTCTTCATCTTTCAGTTTGCCATCCAATGCAAGGCCACGTTTCTCTTTGTTATTGGCAAGCAGAGGAGTGACTCTATATTCCTTCTCAAAGGTGGAGTTCGCATTAATTTGGTCCCTGTTACAAAAAGGGGTTTGTTCACCTCTCAAGAACAATCAAAATCAAGCTTGAAGTTTTTTTTAAACACATGAAAAATGTGTAAAATTATTATATTATTTGACTGATCAGTTTAACATCATTTATTAAATGTGCTACAAAAATTATACTACAAATTCTCAGTCAAATTCACAAATGTGATGTGAAGCACTCACCCAAATTCTTCATTCAGGACACATTTGTGGTATTTGTCCGATGAGTACAGCAGTACATCTGTAATTTGCTGAACTGAAACATACAATGAGCTAAAGTTTATTCTGGATCATTGTGGGAAAAACAAACTTCTACTTAAAAGCAGTAATGAATCATTCTTTCATTCAAAGGTTCTATATACGCTTTGTAACCACTAGATGTCGCACGGGACCACTACATCATCTCAGACCAAAACAAACACGCGCTTCGACCACATTGTCCGTCCACACCCCCCTTATGCAACAAATCAAGAAAGCGAAATATATAACGATACTGAGATACATTTGGCTTTGCTAAATAATGTCAAGTCACAAGGTAAGTATTTGGCTACCGCTACACTAATAGAGAAACGTGGCATATATAAGTTAACCTTAAGCAGAAAGCAGACGGGCTCCTCCATCTTGCTTTTACAGAGCAATAGAAACCATCACAGAACTTCTAATGGATTCCACTACAAATACCACATTACAATCTATAAACTGTAAGCCATTAAAATCATTACCAAATGGTTTCCACCAGTAGCAGAGTTGCCAAGTTTGTGGTTTTCCTGTGAAATTGACCTTTGGGCTGGTTTTATTACTAGACCTGACACTGTGTTTTGGGTCTTATTCCATTAGGAATTAATAGTCTTAACATGCCATCAATAGAAGGCAACAAATTACCAATAGAGACCCAAAGGGACCATTAAATTTTCCATTAAATCCAATACAATTCCCATTATAACCATTAAAACCATTACAAATTCTATAAGGGTTTCTATAGTTTTTTTTTTTTTTGTGCTGATTGTATATATGTAAAAATCGTATATATCACTTTTACATTGCGTGAGTGGATGAATACTGGCTGTTTTGTTTATTAAAATGAATAATAAAAATACTTACTACTGATTTTGATTTTCTTCACTACTTTACTGGTCTCATTATTCACTTTAACTTTGATAGGAATGGGATCTCCGTGATAGTAGAGCTGAAGGGTGAGAAATCAACAGTGAACAGTGAATGCAGAACTGCATATGATGAAAACATCCCAATTTCATAAATTATCTACAACAGGTATTTAATACACTGTACCTCTTTCTCCATGGAGGCCTCCACGTGAATTGGTTTGTCTGCAGTGATAAACTGTTTGTTGAGATCGGTTTTGGGTCCGGCTGCTAGCTCATTTTGTGCATACTGGATTTTACGTATAATCAAACGGCAAGTGTCCCTATTATTGGTAGAAATATTGGAATCAGAATAAAACTTTATTCATTTCGTTTGTGAGTATCTTTATGTTAAAATGGAGCAGTACATACTTCTTGTCAACTTTTTCATCTATCTCGTCTTCTTCATTTGCAATATATGCTTTGACTTCATAGTCAACCCCGCAAGGCTGTAAGAGTAAACATGTTACATATTAGAGAAACAGTTTTCTGTTTGTGAGTGTATTTGTGTATGTTCATGTATTTCTGCTACTGTACCTTCCCGGCGTCCTCTGGTGCTGGTTGAAGGGACACTGAGCATGGGAGATGTACTGGAATCTGAGACAGAACAGGAGAGACACAAATGAAGGATGTCCTTGATTGTTTTCTCAATTCTTAATGCATAATTGTGAATTTACATCAAAAGTGAAGGGATGTCCTTGGTCTCCAGCTTTCTTCAAAAGCGCATCCTGCATTGGTGTGTTTGGGGGCTTGGTTCCCTCAAAGGGATACATCTGAATGCGCTTTATCCAGATGTCTTTTCTGAAGGAAATTCCAATCACATCCAGATCCTCTCTGCCATAGCGGAAGGCACATGCAAGCTGTACCCACACTAAAAAAATAAATAATTTAGATTGTCTAAATGATTTAAATTAATGACAAATGTTCATATTGACAGCGTATTACATTAAATCATACCCTTCCTTCCATTAAGAGCTGAAGGATCAATCTTGAGCACCCCATCTGAGAGGGAAATTACAAGTCTTTTGAACTAGAAAAGTGTAGTGTGTATAGATATACATATATACATTTAATTAAAAAAAGTAGAAGTAAAAACTTCCCACAATGTTAGGGAATAATATTTTTTCAACGTAAAGTAGCCTAGAACGTACCAACTGGGTCAATACGTTCCACATGGTCCACAAAGTCTCTTCTCCCCAAATAAAGGCATAACTGTAATAAATGATTACTGAGTTGATTATCATGTGTGCTTGTGTCTTATAAATATGTTGCGAGCAGGGTTGCCAAGTCTGCGGTTTTCCTGCGGAACGTGGCTATTTTTAAACTGTTCCAGGGGGTTGTTGTTTTCCCAGGCAGCTTGACATATTGCATAAAATGCAAAGGTTCGACATGTTGCATAAATTATATTTGACTGAAATGCCTAAATTGATATATTTTACCTATTTTATATTCTACTAATGATAAAACTGTGCTTGTCAGAAAGTCCGTTCCGGAACCAAAATCTATTATATTAACCTATTATATTAGCCTTAAGAGCTAACGAGCATGAGCGGACTGTTTACACATGTAAATTTGGGTATTTAACACCCCTAACACGATGTGAGGTTGAGATAATATATTTAAGAATGTTTCTTTATCGCTTCCATTTGATATTTATATCTATATTTGATAATTGAGTGTGTATTTGTTACTATGGTTCCAGTTTTAGTGATTTGCATTGTGTAAATCTGTACTCAATAATTCTCATTCTACATTGTAATTGCATTGTATTATTTGTTGTTACAGACCACAACGTAACGGGTACTCTACCTCAATGTGCCTTATATAATTTAATAGATGTTGCTGCTTGTCTGGAATAAATGGCAGTGTTATTGGAAACACTCATCCTGTGCATGATTCTTTAACTGGAGTCAAATCCATGTTTGCCCGCTATGATACCAGACACTGAGTAAATGTTGGGAGGTGCTACCTAACAGTGCTACAGATGATGAGTTTTGTGAGGGATTGGAGCCACTGAACTACTGTGAGGTCCTTTATGAAAACAGATAGTTTTTATGATTACTACTAGCCTATATAGTGATTTCAAATCGTGTTGTAATGCATAACAGTGACTGTAAAATATCTATTTTAGGTATTGGAGTGGCATGTTTTGAGTTTTGATGTTTGGGCTAGGGTCACTGGGCTAGTTTTATTGCTCAGATCTGGCAATCCTGGTTGAGAGCATGTGCACGTGGAGCAGATGACAAGTAAGGGGATGTATAAGCAATATAAAAGGAGCCTTACCGAACCATTGCCACTAGTCTTCTTGTAAACTCTGTAGAAACATAACGTCTTGATATTATAATCACTTATAATCATTATGAGAGTTCTATATCTGTTGCTTTTGCATGCTTTTAAAATGTTAGTCTCCATGAGGTGATTAGTCATCTGCATATGCTAAACTTTGCACTGTTACTTTTAAACTCTTGTGGTAATTCTGTCAATCCACTCTAAAAGGGATTTTTTATAATCTGCTAATCCACTAGGATTGAAGACCAAAAAGACTTCTACAGATTTAATACTGCTAATGAACAGGGTGTAGGAGCATTACATGAAGGCTGCTTAATCTAGAGAGGTGTCATAAATATGAATAAAATATTGAATAGTCTTTAGGATACAGAGGAATCATGGTCTTAAATGCCTATTAAATGTTGATTATGATGTTTTAAATGATTTAATGTCTAATATTTCAAGTATTTATACATTCTTGGAATAAATTAATGTGCAAAAACTTACTTTGTCATGGTTCTGGAAAATCAGCTGAAGCTTTCTGAAATGAGAAGTGAAAAGGTTGGAGTGTAAAATGTGCCAGTAGAGGGCAGTCTTTTGATTTAGCAACATTAAAAGTGCCAACATCCTTCCCTGAATTGAGAACAGTGTTTGGAAAACCATTCATGTTTGTATGTTGTCCTGCTAAGGTTTCAATCCACTAGGGCTAATCAGGTAAAAGGAGATTAGCATAACGATAGACTGCTTCATAATCCTCCACCGAAGCCGCACTCAGGATTAGCATTTATCTATTTCTAATGTGTCTCTGTGAATGAGGCCAACCGTTTCAAACCTTCAAGGAGCCAAAACATCAATGATATTTTTAAAGAACTGCCATGTACTTGAATATTGAAGCACTATGTCTGAAAAGTGTTTAGTCAACTTTGTCACTTATTAAAATGGATGCAAAATGAGTGGTACTTTGCTAAATATATCATAAAAATGTGCATAAAATATTTTAACAGAAGTGAAGTTAAATTCTTTTAAAATGTGGGACTGCATGGCCTGCATGGGAAATATTTAAAAATAAATATTTCAAATTGTGAGCTGGAGCATCCCAATAAATAAGATGAATTAATTACTATTCATGTGTAAATGAGTACAAATAAATCACATGAAATATAATACACTTATATGGCCTGCATTTATCCATTTATCCATCATGCTCTTTTTAAAAAATCACACTATTTTTCTATTGATTTGCTTGTGTGGTTCAAAAGTAATAAAATTAAACGAATATTAAACTTTTTGTTGTGCTACAGAAATGATAACAAAACACAATGATCACAATCTTTTCTCAAGTGCAATCAAGATGCAAAGTCTAAGCATCATATATTTAGATTTTCATGATCGACAATGGATATTCTTGAATATGCAAACAACTGATGCTCCTTGGTGTCTTGTCTAGATGATAGCATCTTGTTATCTTTGTATTTAAGTACACTCTCAGAAAAAAAGGTACAAAAGCTGTCACTGTGGCAGTACCATTTCAAAGGGTAATAAAATGCACTATTTAGATACTAATATATGCATTTACTCTACAGATGTACTAGAGTTCACCCTTTGGGTGTTAATAAGGCACAAATGTGTACCTTTTGAAAGGGTACCATCCTAGTGACAGCTTTTGTATTTTTTTTTTTTTTGAGAGTGTACAAATACTATGCCACATTTCGATCTTCCTATAGCGAACAGAAATGCTAATCTTCACATTGAACAACCTCATATAAACAGAATCCAAATCAACAGCTGTCCTGAACTCTTTCACTTTCACCTCAAAGTCTATGCGTTTTTTTCAGTGTGATTACAGTCCAGATCTTACCTGGTTTTGGGAGGGTGTCCTCTGCTTTGTTCTTGGCTGTTGCACGTGAGCACCGTTCTGTAGCTGGTGTTGTTAGTTTCCTAGTGTGTTTCCCAGTTTGTCTCGTCCGCCTTTATAGTGCAAACTCTCCTCCCTCTCTTTGGCTACGTTATAAAATGTTCATTTCGCTCCCAATCCTATTAGTTGATTAGTAGTCACCTTTTTCTGGCTACAATATGTATAAAAATAGACACTGAATTGGACTTGGAGGGATTAGCTATTGAGGAGTACATGTATGAATGAGAGTGTCAGCCTCAGAGTCATTTGGTTGGCTGTAAAAATACGCTTGCATCTCTTGTCTGTGTGCAGAGCTCCACCTCCAACATAGCATGTTTCCATTTAGGGCATGTCCTCACCGTGGCATCACTTTCCAAGTCATGAGGCCAGAATAACAATAATAACTGCTCCTAAAGCTTCATAACATACAGCATGTTCATTCTAACAGGATGAGCAGCATGGACAGCCATCAAAGTAAATTCAGCTTTAAAACTCCTGCTCACATTGTTCCTGTTGGTGTAATAAATTCGTAAATGGTTTTCTTGGTATTAATCTTCTTGGGTTTTGAGGGAATGAGGTGGGTGTCAAACTATTTTAGAACATAGGCTTCTTCAAAAGCAGTTAGAGGAACATTGTCATTGTACCCTCAGGGGGATTTGTGACCCTGGCATATAGTACTACAAACAGCTGGTTGGCTGTTACTACAGTATTTGCACTAACCAATACTCTACACTCAACATTTCTTTGTGATAAACAGACATAACTTACCTAAAATTCACAGTGAGAAACCCATTTTCTATTCAATAACTCTAATAGTGCTGGCTGGCTTAGCAAAGAGGTCTACCAATCACACCTACAAAGGTGGAGGTCAAAAAGGTCAAAATGCATTTGCATTAATGCTGAAGTTATTCAGATGCAGATGCTTGTCTATATATATATA
>NW_015639782.1:2764297-2765807 GCF_001515625.1 Sinocyclocheilus rhinocerous | reverse complement strand
AGCGCACTTCAGAAACCCTCCACCTTCCCCAGCTCCACCTGTATAGACCTGCTATGGGGTAATTTCATGTATGTTATATATGGGAGTTATTCATAAATGTTATATGTGCAGCAGCAGTATTTCTTACATGCTCACAGCAAATCAAATTAAATATAAAACCAAAGCTACAATAGATTCTGTGACTGTATGAACTGTTGGACACTGAGAGCATGTCTTAGATGGCTTAGCCTTAGTCAGAGATGGATGTAATCCATTGTGTGTTGTGTAAACATGACCCAGGGGGTAATTGGATGGACTGTGCCTTCAGAAAAGAACACAGAAAAATGGGTACGTTCAACCACCTTCATATGTTTATCCATAACCAGACCTGTGTTCTCACATGCTCAGTCACTCCCCGGATGACTAATTTGAAGACTGCAGACATGCAGCCCATTACCTAAAACTCAAGAAGAAATCATGTTTGATTAGAGAAAATTTAAGTTGAGTTTAGCTTATTATTATTATTGATTTTTATTATCATAATTTTTTAGTAAAACAAACAAAGTGATTTATCTTGAAGGGGCTGATTGTTAATGCTCATGTGCTTGGCTTGTGTTCATAATCCTCTTTCCTAATGTCTTAGACCTTTTCTTATCTCCTCCTGTTGTAACACGTTACTCTTATGCTAGAAGACTGTCTCTTGAGTTTCTCTCAATATTCAAACATTTTCTTTTAATGCTCACTACTCACTTTTTAAAAAACTCATATATAAAGTAGGCCAGTAGACCTATACTGTAATACTATTTTCAAAAGCATTTTTAACTTAAGCAATTTAAATAGCCATACATTTCTATTTAAGCATGAGGGTTCTATCTTTAGAGAGGGCAAATCCTCTTCCATCACCTGTTTCTTTCTCATAATACTTTGGAATAAGCAGGTAATGCTCTTTGCTAGTCTGATCTTTCCTGGTCTTAATGGCTCACACTGAATTACCGGCCAATGCAGTCAAAAATGTATGTGATTAAAATAAAGGTCAAGCTCTGCTTGTGCTAGGATTGTGGAGTTTTAGCATGCGGAAGCAAAGCTCAGGAAATAGTTATTTGCCGTGTTTGGTGCTAACAAATGCCAATATTCCCACAGGTGGATGAGAAGCAATAGATTCTGTGACTGTATGAACTGTTGGACACTGAGAGCATGTCTTAGATGGCTTAGCCTTAGTCAGAGATGGATGTAATCCATTGTGTGTTGTGTAAACATGACCCAGGGGGTAATTGGATGGACTGTACCTTCAGAAAAGAACACAGAAAAATGGGTACGTTCAACCACCTTCATATGTTTATCCATAACCACACATCTAAAGAATCTAGATCACACTCAGATGTTAAAAGGGTCATATGATGCGATTTCAATTTTTCCTTTCTCTTTGGAGTGTTACAAGCTCTTGGTGCATAAAGAAGATCTGTATAGTTCCATACACTAATGTCTCAAAATCAAAGAGATGTTCTTTATAAAAGTTAAGAGTTAACCACGC
>NW_015639782.1:2748822-2764120 GCF_001515625.1 Sinocyclocheilus rhinocerous | reverse complement strand
GTTTTGTAAAAATCGACGCGTTTCAAAAAGGCGGGGCATAGAGGAGAAACAATAATGTACAGTATGTGGAAAATAATGTGTTTTTTGAACTTTAAACCGCATAAACACATTTCATTACACCAAATACACAAAATAATGTTCTTTTTAGCAGCATCATATGACCCCTTTAATACCAGGTGTGCACTGCAATATGACTACTTCATATGTTTTTAATTAAAAAATTTTTTTTACTTAAAAAAATATCAAAAAATTCTTTAAGATCAATTTACTTGAGAAGCAATATTCAAAATATATTTCCATTGCTTTCAGACAATGTATCTGTAATAAAAAGCATATTTTGTCTTACTGCACCAGTAGATATTTTTTCACTTGTTTTAAGTATAAACAAGGGAAAAAAGTGGAGAAAAAAAATCTGCTGGTGCAGCAAAACAAAATAAACGTTTTGTAGGTAGACACAGGGTAGTTTACATGACATATCAAAAGTCTTGATCTTTAATGTAAAGTAAATTAATTTTTAGATTTTAACTGGAAAAATAAGATAAAAGTACTCATTAAGAAGTTTCTTTTGTTTGTGTGTTTTTTTTTTTTTTTGCACTGACCCAAAAATTGATCACCCAATAATGAAAAATTTCTAAAACTTTACTCACCCTCAGTCTATCCAAGATGTTGATGAGTTTCTTCATTGGAACATTTGGAGAAATTTGGCATTACATCACTTGCTCACCATTGGATCATGTGCAGTGAATGGGTGCTGGTAGAATGAGAGTCCAAACAGCAGATTAAAACATACAACAAGCAATCCACACAACTCCAGTCCATCAGCTAACAGCTGCATGTTTGTTAGAATCAAGTCCTCTAGAATCTTGCGTTCTGCAAGTGAACGACAGATTATTATGCCATCTCAAAGAGGCACAAAATCACTTTCACAGACTTTTTCATAACTGTTCCCTCCTGGTGGAATGACCTGCCCAACTCAATCCGAGCAGCTGAGTCCTTAGCCATCTTCAAGAAATGACTAAAAACACATCTGTTCCATCTTTATTTGTTCCATACCACCTCAGCAGTGCCACAAACTGATCACCTCCATGCCACGCCGAATTGAGGCAGTAATTAAAGCAAAAGGAGCCCCTACCAAGTATTGAGTACATGTACAGTAAATGAACATACTTTCCAGAAGGCCAACAATTCACTAAAAATGTTTTTTTTATTGGTTTTATGAAGTATTCTAATTTGTTGAGATTATCCATCCCCTGTTGTCCTCACATCTTTGTTAAGAACTGTGCTTGATCTGTGCATATTTCTCTCCTGATTCAGATGTGACATCTTTTTCATTGGAGAAAGCAATAAGACTCAATGTTAAGCCGGAAGCAACAGTTTGAAATTAAAAACGTTTAATGATTGATTTGTTTCTTACAAATTTTATTTTATTTTATTTTATTAATAATCTTTAAACAAAATGCAATAAATTGCTTATCCTCTAAAGTGACTTTCCTTTTTCTGCTTACATTGCTTACATGGAATATCCAATGGGCATTATGGGCACAGCCCAGGGGATAATAATATATACAATGTTAAGCCGGAAGCAACAGTTTGAAATTAAAAACGTTTAATGATTGATTTGTTTCTTACAAATTTTATTTTATTAATAATCTTTAAACAAAATGCAATAAATTGCTTATCCTCTAAAGTGACTTTCCTTTTTCTGTTTACATTGCTTACATGGAATATCCAATGGGCATTATGGGCACAGCCCAGGGGATAATAATATATTTTTTTTCGGAGTGTCTTTACACTAAGTGCTAATAGCGCGTTGGCAAACGCTATTTACACTAGCTCCACCCATCAATGTCTGGTACACTCAAAATTAAAAAATGACACATTTGGTTCAATGTATTTAGTGGAGTAGGCAGTAGAGAGTAAGAATCTCAGAATTGGCTTTTGATGCGATCGACCCAGGTTCAAATCTGCCTTCTGCCGAGCTATAAACAATCATTTACACTCTGTTATTATTGCATCTTGTTAATGTACAAAAATACTGAAATGCAAATAGTATCTGCCAATATAAAATATAGATAGCATAATTACTATTTTACACTTATTGCAAAGATTGCTGCTGGTCCAGGAAAGCATTGTCGCAATCAAGTAGTGTAAATCCTGTATGTTGAAGGGTGTATACAAGTGTTGATCAGTGTAAATCCTGTAGAATATCTACAGGTGTTGATATTGTCCTTCAGGTTGTGATTATAGGCTGTAACCTGTGTAACTCTTTTTACCATCCAATTAATTTGGGATGGATAAAATTATAGTAATTAGTAATTAAGTTCAAAATTATATTTTTTTACTCTGAAATGCATCTCATTATGAAAGTAGGTTGCTAACAGCAATTTAAGTTGACTTCAAATTCAAAATTTAAATGCAAATCAGAGCCAGGTATTAAAGCCACAACAAGAGCAGAGGTGGAAAAGTGTGTATGAACTCTTCAGGTTTACATATTCGGGGGGATAAAAATAAATATTATTTACATTCCGTGATCATTTGTCTTCATCAGTGTTTCACAATGGAGGTGCTGTTGGCAGTCTAAATGATGGAACCTCTGAAAGCTCCTGCATGTACAAAAACCTGAACCCTCATATGACCTAGTGTGGTCTATTGCCACAACACTGAACAGACAACACTACGGATGAAGGGTGCGGTAGAAATTTCTAGGGACCGCCTGACTTCCTTCATAGCTACTTAATAGTGGAAAAACAATGACTTTTTATAGCCCACTCACAACAAACAGAGATTTGGGGGTGGAGTGCTTTATTTGTGTTTGGTGGTGAGGTTTGCAGACTGTTTTTGCTGAGTAGTGAGGGATGGTGTTAGTCAAGCAGCTGGAAACAGAAAGAGAGAAGAAAAGGAGGGTAGGAGGAGGAGAAGGACAAAACAAGCGACGCAGAGAAAGGGGGATGATCGTATCCATATGGCAGAGCTTGTGTTCTTCACTTCCTGGACAGAGAGAGGGAGATGGACAGAGAGGCTAGAGGAAGAGAGAGAAAAGCTGGGAAGCCAACAAGGAGTGAGAGAAAAACAACTGGAAGTGTAGCACAGTAACCCAGAGAGCTGTAGAGTCCGATTCAAAGCATGTGACAATGATTTAGCTACAGTGTAGCTACTGTGTGGGTTTTTCTGAAGATCCCTCGGAGGGATAGAAAGAAAGAATAAGTGAGACTGGAAGTTCCTAAAACGCTGCGCTCAGGAATTCAGGTTAGTGTTTTAATTTTTTCTGCTCTCTCTTCTTCCTCTGCCATCTGGAGTTGTGAAGCACTTCCTTACATTTACCAGGGGTCCATCCGTTCTAATTTTACGTCTACATGCCGACCCTCATGGTTTTCCGTCTTTGTGAATGGAGTCCAGGTCTAGTTCTTACCCTAAGGCTGGTTGGTGAACCTCTAGCTGGAGTTAACTGTCCTTAAGTGGAGTTTGCAGACATCAGCTGAAGTTCTCAGAGGGGTGTTGCCTTGCCCTTATAAGGCAAAACCAACTGAGTGGAAAAGTATTTGAATTTGTGGTGGTACTGCTCCACTGCCTTTTCATGTCTGCGCAGTCTGGAGCTGGTGCTTGTCTTCACTCTTGGTTCCTCTTCTTGGATATGTTTGCTGCCAGACAATAAGAGCTTTTATCAGTGGGGTGGGCAACTTGTGTATGGATGCTCTGTCATCTACCTCAGTCTCACTAATGAGCTCTCATAAGTGGAGTCGTCGCAGATCACGAGAGGAGGAGGCCGGTCCTGGATCTGCCCTCAAGCCAAATGTGCATTCTGCCATTAAAACGCACATGCTCATGGGAAGGCAAACACAATAGACAGTGTAAACAACAAAGCTTTTGGATGCCGTAACGCTCTTTGGATCTGACTCTGCATGCTCAGCTTCTGACAGAGACGGGATGACAGGGTGGACCTCCGGTTTTGGTATCACTGGAGATCAACAGTATCAATATGACATCTTTCATCAAACTTGTGTCAACCACTTTGGTTTTTGGAAATTAGACTGTATCATACTCTGCTAGGACACTCTTTTGAAAGCACCATGACAGCAGCAGCGTGGTACCATCGGGATATCAGCCGTGTTCGAGCCGAAGAGCTGCTGGCCCGTGCAGGGAGAGATGGCAGCTTCTTGGTGAGAGACAGTGAATCTGTGCCTGGAGCCTACGCCTTGTGTCTGCTGTGAGTACAACACCTCAAGACTGGAATACACTACACAACGTTTGCACAGAATTACAGATGAGTGATGAGTCAATGCTAGTTGCCAAAGGGTAGAACCAATTTGCAGATTTTGGGTGGTCAGAATTGACCGATTTCATTCAAAATGAACAGTGTATAATGGTTTCAATCAGTCAGAGGATGTCAAATAAGTTTTTAGCCAGTTTTACAACACATATAGTCAGTCATCTTCTAGCCGTTTGGTGTATGATGACCGGTTTTTCTGTAACCCATTTACAAACTATGATGCCTAGTGTTTTAAAACTGTTCAGATTTAAAAAGTCATATAGTGTATTCCAGCCTTTACACACACTTGGTTGTGATGTGATAAATTTACCTAGAATGACCCAGCTGTCTATTCACAACACTTCCTGGTGATGCACAATGATATTTTTAAGTAAATCACAATAGTAACCAGGTATTGTCAAAAAGTCAATGAACTATTGTAGTCCTTTTCTATAGTCTGTGCCTGTGAGATGGATTTTACAGCCATGTGTCTGCCTTCCCCATCAGGTTTCAGCAGAACTTTGGCAAGACAGTGACTGGGGCTACCTTTCAGATAGTTTAGTACTGTCTATCTCAATGCACATGAGCTTCAGGAGACGAGACCCAGTCTAGAGCAGTCCCTCTAGACCCCACCCGGTCAGCTTTGTTCAGGCCTCAGTTTTCCCTGTTTTCCTCCTGTCTCTGGCCCCTGTAGGAGGGAACAGGCTCCAGTGACCGCACTGCTTTCTCTCCACTGCGGCCCACAGCCAGACACATTCCTGAAGGCTGAGCCCTCCTGCTCCAACTGCTCTCCCTACTTTCTTTCTTCCATTCTCTCTCATTCATTCTTTCCCTTGCCCTCTACCTCGTCTCTTCTCTCTGAAACAGTTCACATGCAAAACATCTACTCACACAGTCACACTTCCTCTCTGTGCTTTGTTCTCTTCTTTTAGTATACCTGGAAACACTGAGCTTTCTAATTGTGTCTTCATTGGTCTCAGTTGAATACATGTTCCAGGTTTTGTGGCCAAATGCAAATGAACACAAATTCTGGTTTATCTAGCCTCCTATGGGCACAGAAATATGATCTTGTATGATATGACACATACCGATGGCCTCAGTGACCACATTAACAGGTGGTCTTTTATTTTACTGTGGCCTTGTATATGGTATAAATGAACTTTTACCCTACTTTCAGAATTGAACATGCTTAGACCCCACCCGGTCAGCTTTGTTCAGGCCTCAGTTTTCCCTGTTTTCCTCCTGTCTCTGGCCCCTGTAGGAGGGAACAGGCTCCAGTGACCGCACTGCTTTCTCTCCTCTGCGGCCCACAGCCAGACACATTCCTGAAGGCTGAGCCCTCCTGCTCCAACTGCTCTCCCTACTTTCTTTCTTCCATTCTCTCTCATTCATTCTTTCCCTTGCCCTCTACCTCGTCTCTTCTCTCTGAAACAGTTCACATGCAAAACATCTACTCACACAGTCACACTTCCTCTCTGTGCTTTGTTCTCTTCTTTTAGTATACCTGGAAACACTGAGCTTTCTAATTGTGTCTTCATTGGTCTCAGTTGAATACATGTTCCAGGTTTTGTGGCCAAATGCAAATGAACACAAATTCTGGTTTATCTAGCCTCCTATGGGCACAGAAATATGATCTTGTATGATATGACACATACCGATGGCCTCAGTGACCACATTAACAGGTGGTCTTTTATTTTACTGTGGCCTTGTATATGGTATAAATGAACTTTTACCCTACTTTCAGAATTGAACATGCTGCCCTGTGGTGACCATGGAAACCATCAATGTCAGGCGTGCACACATTGTTTCATGAAGCCACAAAATGTTCCATTTATGTGATTATTTAAAGGGTTGGTTGGCTTTCTATTTTCTGCTAAACACCAGATGAGAAGTTTAGCAGAATGTCTGAGCTGATGTCTTGTGTACAAGCTGATGAGATCTTAAAAAGGACAAAAAGCACTATGGTACACAGAAAATGTGCAGTCTTATGAAGCTATATGAGTTGAAAACAGACTGTAGTTTAAGTTGCTCTTCAATGAAAATCTTGCTTGACAGTCATGGTCACTATTCACTTTCATTGTATGAAAAAAAGCATCACGAACATCCTGCATAACATCTCCTCTTGTGCTCCATGGAAGAAAGAAAGTTACTACATTTTGATAGACATTACAAAATATAAATTTTTGGGTAAACTTCAGCTTTAAGAATATTTATTTTACTGCATTATCTTAGATTCAACAGTCTGTCTGTCTTGTCCATAGGTTCCAGCGACATGTTCATACATACCGAATCCTTCCTGATGCAGATGGGTTACTGGCTGTGCAGGTGAGCAGACAAAGGAGTTTGCACAGTCAAATGCACAGTCACAAGTAGGAAAGTAAATGCAGGCGAAAATTATGCCTTGTAAATGATGGTTTTACCTTTGAATGAATTTGCAATTTCACATGGAAATTACTTGATACTCATCTAGTTACTTTCACTTATTCTTATTCTTCAAAAAAGAAGCAGACTTTTTCTTGTCTGCTGTCTGAAGCATGCAGCTGCGTGGTTTCAAATTGGCCTCGGTGGCACTTGCTGTCAATAAAATGTTTCACACAGATTCCTCCTGCACCATGCTCCTGATAGAGAATGACTGGAATGGGTTTGTCTGTCTGTGTGGAGATTAAAATATGTGTGACATAATTGTTTCTATGTCAAAGGTTTTGGCCAGGCAGCAGTACAAGATGCATTTTTGCTCATTCTTTTCTGTGCATGGATGAGATGTGTTGGTGTCTTTCAGAAACACTCTATCAATAAGGTTTATATTTTTAAAGTGGATTTAATGCCTGAGAGAAATGAAAAATTGAAATCGCATCATATGACCCCTTTAAAACACAGAATGGATAACATATACATGCACAAGAAGAGGCATATTAAGTTAGTGTTGCTTTCTATTGTGAAAAAGAAACATTTTCTGAATATTCTCCCCCTCCCAGTGTCTGATTTCTTTTAATCGCTTTTCAAGAGCTGCACTCTTGGAAGGAAAACATGCTGCTATTTGGAGATTTTAGGGGAAATAATTAAATGTTTTTGCCAAAATGGTTTCATCGACCATGCTTTCAAAATACAAGCTTCTAAAAAAAGGCATTCAAAGAGCGGGTTATTTTATTTGTCATGATGCCTGATGGTTTAAGTACAGTATGTGTGTGTGTATGCTCTTGTTTGCACAGTGGGTAGCTGGCTAGTGGCTGTTCACGGCATGTAGAATTTGGCAGATGCTAGAATGAGGGCATCATAATGTAATTGTACCTTTGGTCCATAAAGCAGAAAAACTGAAATGTTTTGGGAGTTACATAGATTACATAGACCAACTTCTTTTTGTGGCAAACCTAGCAGTTCTGCATTTTCTGCCAATCTTTTTTTAGTTTATGCAGGAAAGTCTCAAATTATTTTTTGGCACGCAAGTTTAATAGGTCTGTCAGAATTCCAAATATTTGTCATTTAATAAAAAGTTAGCCAATTCTGAAATATAAATCAAAAATGTAACTTCTGGTTTCACAGAGAAGGCTTATGCCTCTCCCAGACTAAAATGCATGTCTGGGCTGTTTTAACTGAAATAAACGTGCACTGACATAAAATATGTCAGTGCCATTGTTTTGTTTCAAGATGCACACAAGTAATGTTTGTTCTAAGGCACGTTTATAAAAGATACTGTCCTTATTGAACTATGGCCTAAACCTGGCTTAACCTAAACCCTGTCTGTGAAACCAAGCCTAAAAGTATTAGGCTGTGATAAAGTTCAGTATCTGTCATCAACATACAGATTTTGTAGGAAAGTTTTCACACTTTTGGTAGTATGATTTTTCCTGTTAACCTTATAATACACTGATGATCCCTTTCCACCTTTCCATAATTAGGACATAGTTTTAAAATCTTGTAATGCATATTTCAAATACTTATATTGTCCTGCTGTAACTGATTTCTGAATTTGTTTGCCTATATGTGTCGGGTCATGTGTGTTTTTGTTTCAGGCCACGCAGGGAGTGCAGGTGAATTGTTTCCGTACTCTTAGTGATTTAGTTGTGGGTTATCAACACCCACACAAAGGTCTGGTGGCCCCATTGCTTTACCCTGTTATGCGTGAATCAGAGCCCAACGATGAGAGCTCAGGTAAGATGATAGAAGCCAAAACTGACAAATAACAATCTCTCAATAATATTAGTAGCACTTCAGTTCAGTGAGTGCATTGCTTCAAACTATAGCTTTTAACCAACATTCACTGTGCTGTGAAGAAGGGGCAATGTTGGTATGTAGATTATGACGATTTAATTTATATAAACTAGGCTATAGTGTTTTGGTCGTTTTAGTATAAATTTATTACAATTTGAGTGATCCCAGTTGTATTTGTGCAAAATCACTATTTGAATGGTTTCAGAAAACAATGATTAATTTATTACAATAATATACATGTTATGAATATTTATCTTTATTATAGTACGTGTAACAGACATTAAACAGACCGGTGTAAGTATTTCAGTGAGTGAGTCTGATTCTAACCGCTAACTCCGAGTTCGAGGCTGATTAATGAATCTTTTTGACTGACTCGTTCAAAAGAGCCTGTTCAAATGAATCATTTGTTTGTGAATCGGACATCATGGCTTTGCTCACAATGCGCAGTGTTCGTTATGGATGTGGCGCGCGGATGAAATCTGACAAAACCGCATATGGACGGACACAAAGTTTTTCGGACTGTTTTCCCAAACATATTTAAACTTATTGTCGCTCATTTTTATTTTGCTTGTCGCGTTTGCGACCATTTTATTCGCGGCCTGAAGCACTGTTAACAAGTCATTAGTCTTTATTTTGTGGAGGCTGCTATGACATAGTTCATCCCAAAGGCACAACATTCAGATGTTTAAGATTAAATGCAGGTGTCTTCTTGGTGCAGATGGAGACGATGAGAAGCCAAGTTCAACATTTGTCACCCCTCCACCACGTGCAATGTCCCCTGCAGGCCAGCCCCCACCTTCCAGTTCAGCAGCTCCTTTACTGCTGCAGAGGCTTCAGGAGCTCAGGCCAAATAGGTACATTCATTCACACAACATGACTTATGGATCAATATCAGACTTTTGGATCACATACCACTGTCTGTGCCTGTATATAAAATTGTGTGAAAACAGTGTCGCTCCTTACAGCTCAGTGTACCAATGTTTACTTCTGCAGTGCGGGCTGTGAGATTGTCCAATTACTGGATGAGTATCTGCATGGTAATATGTGTAAGGACCTGGAGAATGTGAAAGGAGGCGCATCAGGACTGCAACACTTTCAGTGCATCCTCAGCCGCGCATGTGACAGTCTGCACAGGTGCTGTTTCTCTAACATAACATGTCCCTTCGCACACAGCTGCAATTATTTGAAATAAGAGCATCTGAATATTTTCAAGAAAAGTTATTGCTGATTTGTTAACCACAGTGAGATTGACCAGACTCTGTCCAGTTTGGAAACCTTAGCGAAAGTGTTTGATCATCCTAGTGGCCACCTCACCTTCTCCACAATGCAGGTACACAAACATAAGTCTAATACAGGCTGCTATTATCAATCAGTCATATTTTTATAAATTTTAATATAGTTTAATAAATTGGCTTCGCGTGCAACATTTTCCTGAATTATGAAACACTGCACTGTGTGTGGCTGATATAGGGAACCACAGATTCAAAGATTTATTACATGTTCAAACAGGAATGGGATCTTTACTGGTCTTTGCACAGGCAAGCATCACTATTACTATTGCTCATGCTTCTTGTTAGGAATTTGAACAAAGCCCTAAGTGTATAGGTATAGTGTATAATAGCTTAAATCATGCAGCTTGCTGAGGAAAGGTTTACTGTTACTTTTCTAAGTGATATGACTGACTTATTTTCACTGATGGATGATAAAATGGGTAGAAAAAATCCCTTAGGCCAGTGGTTCTCAAACTTTTTGATTCAAAGACCCCATTGTCCAAAAAAATATTCAAAAGCCCTCCCAATATAATCAAGTTATTTCCTCTGGTATTTCTGTTGTAAATATGACAAAGCTGCTTTAAAAAAATATATATATATTTTATTAACAACAATCTAGAGTTAGGTATAGTGTATAATAGCTTAAATCATGCAGCTTGCTGAGGAAAGGTTTACTGTTACTTTTCTAAGTGATATGACTGACTTATTTTCACTGATGGATGATAAAATGGGTAGAAAAAATCCCTTAGGCCAGTGGTTCTCAAACTTTTTGATTCAAAGACCCCATTGTCCAAAAAAATATTCAAAAGCCCTCCCAATATAATCAAGTTATTTCCTCTGGTATTTCTGTTGTAAATATGACAAAGCTGCTTTTTAAAAAAATATATATTTTATTAACAACAATCTAGAGTGCTTGTATATTAACCACAATTCATTTTGTATTTTGAGGAAAAACTAGTTCATTTTACTGAACATCTTGATTGTATGTTTTTTAGCATTTCAATACAATGTTGATATTAATTGTATTATTATTATAACAGTAATATATACATTTCAATAATTTTAAGTTTTCTGAGGCCTCCTAGTGGGCTCTGGCCACCGGGTTGAGAACCAGTGCCTTAGATCCTATAACTAGGGACCAGAATATCATAGAGCCTTGGAGGCAAACTCTTTTAACTTGTGCCAAGAAACAATCGCATAGCAATCACTCAGAACAACTTTGCAATTTCTCAGAATGCTTTAGCAACAGCATAGCATGCGCATGCAGTGCGGAGACATCAATGTCTCCTTTCCCTAATAAATTCCTGTTGTCTCATAAACTCTCTTTTTGTTAGAATACAGGGAAGAGCCCTGGAGAAAACATGGATAATTTGCTTCACAAGCTCACTGCCCTCTGTAACCTGTTGTCATCTCTGGAGAAGAGGGTAGAGACACATATGACAAAAACAGCATGCAAACCCACACAAACCACATACTTGTAATCTTTTTGCATTTCTGTCTGTGATGATGATAACAATATCGTGTCTTTTTCAGGTTCTCAAAGCTTTGCAAGAAGCTGTAACCAGTCACAACTTATCTTTGCAACCAGTCACTCCTCCTGAGTCTGTCACAGCCCCCAAAAAACAGGCCAGACCTAATACTGTCCACAGCTTTCAGGTAGCACATTATTGCCTATTGTTTTGCTCACTGGTAATATTTAAACTATGAAAGTGTTTGCATTTATTTATATGCATGTCAAGGTCAAGGTGGTCAGGTATGGCAGGCAAACAGTGTCGGTAGACATAGATGCAGGAGTGCTGCTGTTTGACAAGAAGACTGGCTCATTCGGTGTGGAGACTGTCACACACAACAGGAGTGAGTTTATCTTGCCTTAAAACCTGAGTTACTTCAGTCTCCATTTTTATCATACAAGGATAGTAAATGCTATCTAATGCTTTTATGTTTTAGTCGTGCAGTTGGTGAAGATTCAGAGAGGCCTTGCCAAGCTGAAAATGGTCATAGACAGTCATCACAATCCACCGAGAGAACTTTTGTTTGAGAGCATGAAGGTGAGGAGAAAGACTTGAATTGGCTTACCTTAAATGGTCTATATCTGATGTACTGATGTGTCTCCCACAGAAACGAGAAGCTTTCTGTTGGCTGCTGCAGCTTATGAAAGCTGCTCACTCCCAGCAGTCTGAACTTGATGTCATCTCTGTGTTTGTGGGCACCTGGAATATGGGTATGGATATACAGTATATCATTAATAAAATATATTATGGCCTCAACAGTTGCAGCGAAACGTTTCATTATTGTTTCTGTATTTTGCCTTCAGGGGGCACTCCACCACCCGGTTCACTTCAGTCCTGGGTTACTTGCTGTGGTCTGGGTCTCACCCCAGACGAGTCCATCGCCTCCCTGCCTCATGATATCTATGCAGTGGGCACTCAGGACAACCCGCAGGGCGAGAGAGAATGGGCTGAACACATCAGAGCCACGCTTCGGAGTGCAACCAACATCGACTTCAAACAGGTCTGACTTTATGAAATCAAAATGTTCATAGTCCAGAACGCTGCTTCTTCTTATGTGATCACATATTAATCATTTGATTGGATGACATTAAAGTGTGTTAATTTGGTGAGAGTAGATTGTGAGTGTGTTTTTGTGTTTTTCCTGTAGGTGGCAGTACAGTCCCTTTGGAATATCAGACTGGCTGTGTTTGTGAAACCAGAGCATGAAGGACGCATCAGTCAAGTAAACACAGCTAGTGTTAAAACTGGCCTGGGGAACACACTTGGTACAAATCTCTCTTGCTCAAACAAACCAGTAAACACACTCACTAACTCTTCTTTTTCTCTGTTTTCTCACCTCCTTTAGCTTCTCCTTTATATTCTCTCACCTCACCTCTTTTAGCCAAGCAAAACAAATCAAGTGACAAATAAATCGTACTCTTAATTAATATATTTTTTTGATTAATTAGTTTTTTTTCTTTGTGGTTCCAGGAAATAAGGGAGCAGTAGGAGTTTCTCTTCTCTTTAATGGCACCTCAATGGGCTTTGTGAACTGCCATCTGACTTCTGGTAGTGATAAAGCACTCAGGTATTCAGGTATTAAATATCTTTAAAATAGAGCAGTGGATTTCAAACGTCGTGACGGACCAACAGTAAAAATTGTAGACCACATATCAACCTAAATATACTTTACAAAAAAGTAGGGCACAAATTATCCTTAAGGCTGGAATACATTACACAACTTTTAAAATCTGAGAACCATCGCATTAGTTACCCTGCTCAAAGTTTTTTTTTGGCTTTTATTATGAATATGTTAGTCTTAAGGTTATCTGTAAACTAATGTGCTCTAAAACAATGACAAAATTCGCATTTAGAAGATATTAGCATTCAAAACTTACAGTCTTTCACTTTTGCAAATATGGATAAATGATTTTGATGACATCACCCTATACCTCAGCTTCTCATCAGATTTTCTGTCCAATCAAATGCTCTCTAGAATCCGAAGTGTCCCGCCCCTACACTATAAATAGACGCTGAAGCTGCGGTCACATCACATGAATTAAGTTATTGCTATTTGCAGTTGTTCAATTTGATAATTACAATAATTAATACTTGTTAATTTATGATACACCTTGTTAGTAGCTTGTACATGTGTTTGTTGATCAGTTAATACACTGTAAGAAAAATATCTAGAAAAATGGCAAAGGTACTAGTAATTTTCCAGGACATTATCCGTTATCCATTATCAATTATCCATTATACGTTGTAACCCTGTAACCCGAAAACACAAAATACAATGCGTAATTTAAAATGCAGGTAAAAACCTGTGATTTATTTTCTTAGAGTGGAGCATACTGACTACTAATACACTGCTTAAAACTATAATTGTTCAGAATGTGTAGTTTTACTAGTTTACTAGCTAATAAAAAAACTTGTAATCGTTCAAAAATTTAATCGTTCAAAAGTGTTCAATGTTGTATATAAAAATAGTTATTTATATTTTAACATTATATTATGCATTTATATTATTTTACGAACAAATCTAAATTAACATATAAAATATATTTTTGCTGAGATTTGATGTAGTGACACAATTTTGCGTCGTGATTACGTAATGACGTCATTGCGCAATGACATCACAACGTCATTTAGCAACTTTTAGCAACAAATCGACCTTCCTTTAGCAACTTCCCCTGAAAATTAGTTGGCAACACTGGCTGCGGTTGAAATCGGTCACTTGATCACAGAATTCACATTTTCTATATGGTCAGTGGCACATAGTGCACTATATAGGAGATGGGGAACGATTCAGACATTAATCATGTAAATATGCTTTCCATTGGGGCGAATGAAGTCTGGTTTCATGTTGTGTTACACAAACTGCTGCAGCACGCACACAGTCTGCTCTGGTCCAGAAACACGATAGCACGGAGCGGATCATATGCACGAGTTGGCGCAGACCACAAAACGTATCTGATCCAATTGAATTGTGCACAGAATGCTATATTTTATTTCGATATGGATGAGATTAGGAGGAGAAACGGTTAGACAAACTTGGTATTAGAAACAGCACTGACGAGTAAAAGAGATAACACCGGTGCCATTCACCAATATATTACACACTTTTCAAACTACACATCCTCAGCATGATTATGGTCACTGTTTTACTTTAGTAACAGTTTCATATCGAATCTAAAGGGGTAATCTATTAGACTGTGGTTGCCATAAACTGTCAAATGCGGCTTTACTGAGCTCAACAACTCTGGTCCAAGTTGTGATATAAAAAAAAACACTAATGGTTATTTAAAAAAGGGGTGGAGCTGCTTGACATGTCCCGCCCTGTCTTCCTGTTTCATTTAAAATTGTCAACACATAGGATGGGCTTGTCCAAATACCCACACTTGTGGTCTTTTCACTTGACCTCTTGTCTACTTGCATGATGTATTTCCTGTATTTAGCCCAAGACCACAAGTGTGTGTAGAACTTTTTTATTACCCGATGGGACACAGTTATAGTGTTTTAAAAATGCAAGTGTTTACTGAGCTTTATTTTGATTTTCAATACTTTGCATTTAAAAATAAACTTGTCTGTGTCTGTTCAATAGTCTGTATAACAGATGACACAATTTAGTAATTGTGGTGCTTCTAATTAAATGATAAAGCAGTTGCAAATGTTATACAAAAGAAACATACTCACCTTTGCACCAATAAAATGTGCAACACTTTCTGTTTTGCTACCAAATTATATGTAATATCTAATTATTATTCATATTTAACTTACTTGAAAGGTTTCCGCGACATCTCATATAATCTCGGCAAAAAGTCTCATGATTTATTTCCAGAACATAATGCATTATGGGATACACTTAGCCTTGAATACCGCTGCCGAGTGTGGATTTAGTGTGCGTTAAGGGCACTGCACTTTGGTGATCAAAAGTGACGGTAATGACCAGTGTTGGGCAAGTTACTTCCAAAATGTAATACATTATATATTACTAGTTACTGTCTTTTGAAAGTAATTAGTTACATTACAATATTACTGTCTCTGAATTGTAATGCATTACACTACTTTTGAGTTACTTT
>NW_015639782.1:2650897-2748444 GCF_001515625.1 Sinocyclocheilus rhinocerous | reverse complement strand
GGTAATGACTTACATTGATACAAAATATTTCTATTTCAATGCTGTTCTTTTGAATTTTCTATTCATCAAAAGAATCCTGAAAAAATAATGTTTTCACAAAAATATTAAGCAGCACAATTGTTTTCAACAATGATAATAATAAGGAATGTTTCTTGAGAATCAAGTCAGTATATTAGAATGATATCTGAAGGATCATGTGGCACTGAAGACTGGAGAAATGTTCAGCTTTGCCATCACATGAATAAATTACATTTTAAAAATATATATTAAAATAGAACACATTTTTGTATATTTTTAAAATTTTACTGTTTTTGCTGTATTTATGATCAAATAAATGCAGCTTTGTTGAACATAAGAGAATTCTACAACATCTTATAGACCCCAAACTTTAGAATAGTTCTGTATGTGCGAGTGTCTATTTTGCATTATTCCTCTTTTCTTGTCTTAGGAGGAACCACAACTTCCAAGACATCCTCAGACTCTTGTCTCTTGGAGAAAAGCAGCTCAGCACTTTTGACATTAGCCTTCGTTTCAATCATCTCTTTTGGTGTGGAGACCTCAACTACCGCCTGGACCTGGATGCTCTGGTCACATAGCTTATATCTGCTTTATTTCTGTCTAGATATTAGTCACTCCAGATTTACTTATTCCCGCTCACTGCTTTTTATTAACTGTGATCCATAGCCATTCAAACATTGCTCTAAGGAGACCCCATTAAGCGCATTGAATTGAACTGAGTTGTTCTATGAATCCTTGTGCTCACTTCTATCATATATTGAAGGTCATCTGTTCCTGACTGAGGTCTCCCTTTTGCAGGACATATTGAAGCATGTTTCAAAGCGAGAATTCGAGGAGCTGATGTGTGCAGACCAATTGACCAGAGAGCGGCACAGAAGAAAGGCCTTTTTTAACTTTAGTAAGAACCGCGGCTGCTCTTCTTCTCCCAGGGACACCACAGACACATGAAATCAATAGATGTGATCACACAACAACATGTGGGACAAAAAAAGCATTAACAGACGCTTTAATATTTCGTTCTTGGTTTTGTTCTTGCTCTCTCTGTTAAGAGGAGGAGAAGATTTTGTTTCCACCCACCTATCGATATGAACGTGGTTCTAGAGACTGTTATCTATGGCAGAAATACAAGTCCAGTGGGGTAAAACTTTTCATTTAATTTAATCTATCAGCCTTTGTTAATGACATCCTAACATCCTGTTTACACTTATAGTGGCCTTTGAATCAAAATGTGATATGATTTGACTCATTATGTGTGACGACATAGATTTACATTTTCTCATCTCATCCTTTTTGTTTTGTATTATTTAGTTTTATTAAAACTCAATTCAAACTTTCCTCAGGTGCAAGTCAATGGGCCTTCATGGTGTGATCGAGTTCTGTGGAAGTCCTACCCAGAGTCTCACATAATCTGTACCTCATATGGTATGTTATTCCTATTTCTCCCAATTCTTATTCTCATTAGTGTTTGAGAAGCTTTCTAATCACATGTAAAAGAAAAAATATAGTCCATGCATTACAGTGTCTTCATAATACATCAAGTGGCTAGGCATTCTCCTTTGTTGGTTTGCACTTAAGCTTGAGGGAAGTAACTAAAACATTGGACTGCTATTTTTGTAGCATTTTGGAATGAGATGTTTGTAGCTAGCTACCCTGCACAACAAAGGTTTACTTACTGGGTACGATTGTAGGTCTGCGGTCCACAATCAGAGTCATATCCTGTCTGTCTGTCTGCTCAACAAACATGTGAATTCAGCCTCCTCAGCAAAGGCCTCCAACATATATTATGCTAGTGTATATGAACACAGTCAACACTGACCAAATGCTTAGTATTTCATTACTACCTCACATTAGTATTTTTTAGAATCTTTTTAAATGGCAGCATTCAATGAGATTGGAATGTGATGTTTAATTAATTAGGTTATTTATTAATGGGATGGTTGCTAATGTTCAGATGACGGTTTGTATGTTTTTAGATCATTAAATAAAAACTTTAACTCCACCCCAATTACAGCTTTGAGAATTTAATTTATTAGGAAACAAATATTTTAACTGATCCTTTGGTTCTGTTCATCAGGATGCACAGATGACATCTTCACCAGTGATCACTCTCCTGTTTTTGCAACTTTTGAAGTGGGTGTGATATCACAGTTTCCCAGAACAGGTATGGAGTCCTTTTCAGCTCGAGTCTCTAACACTGGAGTTTTTCACATGTGGGTCGTTTCATAACACAAAGAGTTTGATTAGGGGTTGCTGAACATGCATTTCCTTAAGGAACCACCATTTCCCTTTACCACTGAACACATTTTTTTTTCAAGGCTGGTTCGTTTTAAAGGGGTCATATGACGCAATTTCAAATTTTCCTTTCTCTTTGGAGTGTTACAAGCTGCTCGTGCATAGATAATATCCCTAAAGTTGCAAAGACTAAAGTCTCAAACCCAAAGAGATATTCTTTATAAAAGTTAAGACTCGTCCACGCCCTCCTAAAACGGCTCGTTCTAACACGCCCCCACATACCTACGTCACGATGTGGGAAGATTTGCATAACGCCGCCCAAATGTTCACGTAAAGAAAGAAGGCGTAACTTTTGTTTGTCATTTCTCTGATCACAAATGCAGACATGGTTTTATGTTTACGCGGCGCGATGCAACGCAATGCGTAAAAAGACAGTATAAGTCATTATAATCCGTAATTATGTCCCCACTGGATGCAACAAATGCCTCGTTTGGGTTTTATTGGTGTTGTCTCATCGCGCCGGGACACGGCATCACAGTATGGTAAGGGGCGTAACATTTCCGTCACACGCTTGAGGTATTTGGCCAATCACAATGCACTGGATAGGTGGCCAATCAGCGTACACCTCGCTTTTAAGAACGATGAGCTTTGTAAAAATCAACACGTTTCAGAAAGGCGGGGCATAGAGGAGCAACAATAATGTACATTATGTGGAAAATAAACCACATAAACACATTGCATTACACCAAATACACAACATAATGTTCTTTTTAGCAGCATCATATGACCCCTTTAACAGCACCAACATGACAGCCTAAAATGATTTATATTACTTTTAGATCATTCTTAAAGGGTTAGTGCACCCAAAAATGTTAATTCTGTCATCATTTACTCACCCTAATGTTGTTCCAAGCTCATAATACATTTGTTCATCTTAGAAACTTAAATGAAAAAATATTTTTAATGAAATCTGAAAGCTTAAAAAAAAAAATGCATTGGTTGTTGCATAAGTTCAAACTTGATACGCGAGGACAAACCTCATTGGCTCTCAAACGTCAAGCAAGCACATTTGAGCTTCCATTTGCTGTGTTTGATGTGCTTTATTCACATATAAATACTGATCAGAGCACATACAAAGTCATAACTTTTCAATACAATTATATCTGTTCAGAAGACTTTGATAATAAAACGGCTTGATTTACATGGATTTCTTTTACAATCTTTTTATGTACTTTTTGATGCATAGAAGTTTTAGTAGAATGGATTTTCAATGGATGGACACTGGAACAGAAATCCTTCAGATTTCATTGAAAATTTCTTCATTTGTGTGTCGAAGATTAACAAAAGTCTTATGGGTTTAGAACAACATGAGGGTGACAGAATTTTTATTTTGGGGTGAACTAACCCCATAAATACAATCAGTGATCATAGTTCAAGTATTTTTTTAATTGAGTATTTGTTTAATGTTTCTCTTAGTGTTATAACCATCTCACAGTCCTTTTTTTCCATCTCTGTGGATGTAGAATTGGGTTCAGAGAGAGCCAGCATTGAGCTGGAGGCGATTGAGGCCATAGTGAAAACTGCTAGCAAGGCCAAGTTTTTCATCGAGTTCCACTCCCGCTATCTTGAAGGTATCTTTTGTGCAATAATCAATCAGGCTAGCGAGCATGCAGTGTTTCATTGCCAACCTGCTTCCTTTTGAAATGCCAGGAGGTCATGGGATAAATGTGACAGTTCTTTTTTTTTTTTTTTACTTCTCCTTGTGTGTAGAGCCTCGACGTTCTGCTGAGAATGACTCACAGTACTGTGAGGTACCAGGATTTCTCAAACTTGGCTGGTCTTCAAAACAGTTCCCCAAGGTTGTGATAGAGGCCATTTGGCTCAATGTGATCATTTGGAGCTATGCTATTTTTAATAAGGTTTTGACACTTTTGGTTTGTACACCAAATCAAATTTCTCTTTTGTCCCCCCTTTTTTCAGCTCCACCCAGCGTTCTCAGATTTAGAGCATCTCCGGGATCAGCACTTGTTGTTGTCTGTGAAGTCATGTGATGGCTTTGAGTCATATGGTACATGGTCAAGCTCATCATGTCTTTTTGAATGAATTTTCTCTGATACAGTGGTTTGGTTTTTAGAAACCATAACATCATACAGGAACATACACATCATCTTAATTTCTAGTTAAGGGCACTGTTGAAACATTATGGTCATATTGATTGCATATGTAATGGGAGTTATGCCATTTCAGGTGAATGCTGTGTGGCTCTTCGCTCGGTAACAGGGAAATCATCGGATCCATTTGAGACATGCTTGACTCACAGAGGAGAAGAGATGGGTTCTATTCGAGGACAAATCAGGGTTTATGTACCACCAGACCGCCGAAGGATCCGGGAAAGGGTCTATGGTGTGTCTATCATTTCCTCATATTTAGTTCCTCCTCTGCTTTGGCTCTGTTTTCACTTTTCTATCTACCATGGCTTCCTCTTTTGCTGCCGTGCTGTCTGATCTTGTCCAGATGCATTCTGAGACTTTAACTGAAATATGAAACTTAACGTACTGCTCGTTGAACACCCAGTGACTTTGTCACAGATGACTACAATATTTAAACATTTAGACATGAGACATGTCTTCTGCACATTACAGAGTGGCTCTGCATGGAGAAGGATGGGAAGGAAATGACAAAGGATCATTTGTCTCGCCCGTCTTCCTGTGCATTCCCAGCCCAGTGAGTCAAAAAATAGACCTAGGTTAATAAATAGTGTTCACTTCATCTATGGTAAAGTAGTTTTATTAACATACTTGTTCAGATGATCATGTTCTGCTACCTTTTTCCATTGGACATCACCTTGATTTACACTTCATGTTCCCACTGTAGAGCACCATCATCCTCATATATGGCAGCGCCAAACAGCTACACCAATCCTGCATACTTCATCTTTGAGGGGGTGCCTGTGTTGCGAAGAGTTGAAGAGATTCCCTCATCCAGCAAAGAATCCCAAGTAGAATGGGCCAAAGATGCTGTGATACAGCTCCCTAGAGTGACTGGAGGTCACAGCCATGGCAAAAGGTCTGCTCGGAGGTTCGATTTCACAGAGATTGAGATTCCTGGATCTTTAACACCCTATAAATCATCTTGCGAGACTCAAAGTGAACTGACGTCAACTGCGTCCTCTTATCAGCTTTTCCCAGGTCCAGATGTTCCTAATACATCCCCAAACCAAAGACACACCACCTCCACCAATACATCTTTACAGTTACAATCCTATAAGAACAATATGACACAGGATTCAGTATTATCAGTCAAAAAAGTCACAAACTCCTACATGAACAGTTCTGTTTTTTCCCGGGACATACAGGCGCCACTCAAAGAAAAAGTCAGAAAGGACTATCACAGGCTACACCAAGGTCGGCCCATGCCAATGCGAAATGGACCAAAGCTGTACCCATATATTTCCACAAGGGTTCCCATTCATGAATCCTCAATACCCTGGATGGTAGAGCAGCCAACTACAGCTTCAGGAGACAACTCACTTACAGCCCTCCAAATTGCTAAATCACTAAGTGAGATGGATTTTCAGCCAGTAGACAGGAAGTACCAATATAATCAAATATCGTCTCAGCAAAGGCATCATGGATATGATTATGGTTTAGCTAGTGAGAGAAACTACAGCTGGGAGAAAGAGGTGAGTTGAGTAGTTTTCTGTTATGGATTATGTTGTTTATTGCACTGTGTAAATATGGACTTTAGGATTAGCTTTGGGGTTTAGCTTTAATATTTACAAAGGCAATGTGTGTCTACAGGTGTCAGTCTTACATGGAGCCCCAGAAACAGTGCGGGAGCTGCTCAGCACATTGGGTTTGCAGCGCTACACGCTGGACCTCAGCCGTAACGGCTGGGATGATCTTGATTACTTCAGGTAGGTTGATGTGATGTAGTCGAAAAATGTCTTCTGTTCTCACAGGCATTTGCTTCAGTTAATGATTTTAAGCAGCAACAGTGCTTTGTGAACATATATATACACAAAGAGTGAAAAATTTAAGGGGGTCTGAATACTTTCCGTACCCACTGTATATACAGTACACGCTGCCAAATGTCATTGTGTGTTCTCTTCTCATGCAGTGGTATTACAGAGGAGGAGCTGTGTGCAGCAGGTGTGTCTAACCCGTCTCATCGACGGAGAATCTTGGAGAACCTTCCCAAGATCTGGGACTGAACTGAAAAGAAACTGAGACTATCAGGAGACAATATGACAAGTTCAATATTTGTATTCTTAATAAATATTTTTTTACTCTTCTTTGTAATTTCTAAAGTTCATTTATTAATAAAGTTCATCACACAATGTGTTCATTCTGTCCCTGTGGTCTTAAACATACAGCATGGAATAAACTACAGTTCAACACCTGCTTCTAACAATCCAAACAAATCATAGCTATCACTAAAACACAGACTCTTCAATTGTTTACTTTAGCACTGACCGTCTTGATACTCATACGTAGATACTGTGTATATAGTAGCACAACAAGTCAACCTTGTCTTATCTGAGAATTGGCTGTGAAATGTTCTGGTTCAGTACCTTGTCTGGTGACTGAATCGCAGCTTGCCTATATCCCTGTTTTTAGCCTAGTTACTGTATTCCTAGGAGACCCCTTGCTATAAATTACCCTTTTGAAAGTGCATAAACCAACTGTTTGCTAAAGGAGTCAGCTGGTCCTTTTTTTTTAAAGAGGAACACATATTTTACTATTTACCCCAGGGATTTAATTGCAGTGATGCTGTTTTCCCCTTTACTTAAAAGATAAGCTCATGGATTTTTAATACTTAATTGAACCAACATAATGATTTCCAGTCTTAACAGAAAAAGCACAGTTCACATTTTCCCTGAAAATTAAAGGTGTTCTCTGATATTCCACAGGGATTTAATACACATTGTAAAATGTCATTCTATTCGATTTTATTAATATAAAACTTTTAAGGCCAACTAGCTATGCTTTAATTTATGATGTTACCTTGATGTTAATTGAATTCTCCCACCTCTGCAGTCCTAAAGTCTTTATTCTTGCAATTATATCTGTAATTTGATAAAAATAAAATATTCATTTTGGATTATGGTGATGGTTTTATAAAGTCACAGAAATTTTTTTTTATTAAAGTTTGATTTTTTTATTTTAAATCTATACTATTCAGTGTCAATATTTGATTATCTTTAAACTTGAACAAATATGGTACAGAAGGTTGTTTGTATAGAAACAGGATCTTTGAGGACTATGTTTGCCCTGGAATAGAGTTGACTGTCAGACATATCAAAAACAATGAGTATGAAGTGTTTGTAATGACATCAACATGTCCTAATGATGTCCAGAGACATGTCTTACATAAGTAATCTCAAAGATAGATATAGATAGATGATTCATTGATCTAGACCAGGGGTAGGCAAGTTCGGTCCTAGAGAGCTGCAGTCCTGCAGTGTTCAGCTCCAACCCTGAAAACAAAACTCACCTGCCTATAGCCTTAGTAATCCTGAAGACATTGATTAGCTTGTTCAGGTGTGTTTGATTAGGGTTGGAGCTGAACTCTGCAGGACTGCGGCTCTCTAGGACCGAACTTGCCTACCCCTGATCTAGACAGACATATGAATGAAAATATGAATTGGCGAATTGGAGAAAGTTCAGTGTGAATTCACATCCTCGTGTGCTCTCCGCTGAAGAAAGCATCTCAGTGAGTCTGGCTATTACATCATTTGAATGATAGCAGCTTATCACAAATAATCTTCCTTTCTGCTCTCCCCATTTTATCACTCCAGTAGTATGTGGCTAATCTTGAGTCTTTCTATTTATCTACTTTTTCGTGACACAAACGAAAATGGGTGGCGAGTAGGTGAATATTCTGCACCGGCCTGCTTGACTTCACCTGTCAGTCATTAGATTATTATGTAGGCCAGAGATGAAGAGTGAAACTGAACTAGCTGTATTCCCAGTGACCTACAGTTCACATCACAATACTGAGTCACTGACCCACTCGCATTCCTGTACAATTAATGCAATTTCCCATAACTCCTTTTTGGACTACTATCAGGTCAGCACTGCAAAGGAAGTGGGTCTCACTATACCAACAATGCAAACTAATCTCCCCAGCTTTTACACAGCTTATAATTGTTTTTTATTATTATTATTATTATTTCATGACACATGACTTAAATTGTAATTTAATGTTTTTTATAACATCCTAGATGTCAGTGATGTATAATATTAACACTATAAGTCAAATGAATTTGAAAACTATATTACAGATATCAAACTATGTAGTTTATTACTGCAGCCAACATCATAAAACAATTGTGCAAATATTCAATGTGAACTTTAACTCAGAGAGGCATAGCAGTCATGCAACCTATTATGACACTCAAACTGAGATAAAGGTCTTTCTTGCTGTAATCTTTTGCCCTGTTCATTTAGCTTTCTAGATATTTGCTCTTCCACATTGACTGCCATGACCAAACACTGTTCATATTATTTACCTAACAGCACATCTGAGAGGTCTGATATAAACGTGTGCGATTATTTCTGAGTTGCTAAAAAATCAGTTTCAGCACATGAGCATCAGCTTAAGGTCTCCTCTCTCTAAGGCAGACCTGTACTACTAGGCTAATCTCTCATTGGTCAAATGGGATGGGACTGTGTTTTTACTAAAGATTAACTTTACTCCAAACAAACATGCATAAGCTCCCCTAGAACTCCTGGGAAACACCTATATTTCTTTATTACCTCTGTTACTGTATATGGAAAACCTGTAACTTCTTCGGAAACATTATTGTGGGATGTAGCCTATACGCACAATTCCATATGGTATGTAGCCCACACAGTCACATGGTGCTTACTGGAAGTGAAATTACATTGAAGGAGCTTGCCTGGAGTTGCCAGTATCTTACATAAAACGGAAAGAAAGCAGCACCATGTGTGCGATGGGGTTAAAGTGTCGTATAATTTACCTTCAAGGATTTTATCATAAAAACTGGGCAGTATAATTTACGAGAGCCAACATATAATGTTTAAAGGGCATGTGAGATGAGCTTCTGCTGTATATTACTGTCTGTGTGATGGGCAAAGATGGCAGAAACTGATAAGCGCGTGATATGATACTGAGATGAGTACACTCAGAAATAGGAAAAATAGAAGAGTTACCCTTTAAATATCAAAATTGAATATAACTGACTTTGACTTTTACTACCTTACCAGTTTCTCGTGGTATTTAAGAAAAATTAGATATTGACCAATACCTCACTAAATATTGGTGAATTGTCTCGAGGAGCTGAAGGGAGAAACTCTGTTTGGCTCTGATCCCCCCCGCCCCTCAGCTCACGCGCTCACCTACTGCAGCGGGACAATATCAGCTCGAGCGCGCCCAGTCCGGTAAATCTGGATGCGTGAATCTCTTAAACAAGTTGAATGGTTTTTGAACCATCTAAGCTCATGTTTTGATCTGTGGAGGGACGTGTTTACCTCGTTCAACTGAGTGAACGGTAAGTTTTAGCACGTGAAAATAACTCCGCGTGCTCCTCTTTCTCTTACATCTCGTGTACCCTAAATGTGCACGGTTGTGTGCAAAAAAAAAAAAAAAGGTTTTTCTTTTTGTTTTGCGATTTATTTTAAAACAGCATAGTTCTCAAACGGGAGGTAGTTTCGTATGAGATTATTTCGGAAACTCACAAGTTATGAGAATAAGTTTTCGTGTTTGGATATGGAGACCTAAACCCTATGAGATGATTTTAAAAAATCAGACTTTTAAGCACACATAAGAGTCTATTCTTTGTAGACACTTTCAGCCTGTAGTTCATGTTGATTTTATAGCTTGTGACATAATGTTTTACACTGAAATCTAATTCATCCTGTGTTTACTTCTAACTCATTGTTTCTAAAATTGCTAAAAGCATTTTTGTTGTTATTTTAACAGAGAAATGAATTCACTCTTAAGGAAAAGTGTCTCCGGGAATTTTTCCCTTCCTCCCACTACTTTGATACCGAGGTCTGAGAAGGAAGTGAATTTCAGCTGTCTCTTCAATGAGGAGTTCAAGTATATTCTGCTACCTGTATCATACTCCCTGGTGTGTTTTCTAGGACTGATACTTAACTCTGTGGCTCTGTGGATGTTCATCATTAAGATGAGGCCCTGGAAACCCAGTACAATTTATATGTTCCACCTGGCCCTGTCAGACACACTCTACGTGCTCTCCTTGCCTATGCTTATATACTACTATGCAAACCGCAGCCACTGGCCTTTTGGTGTTTTTCTCTGTAAGATTGTGCGATTTCTTTTCTATGCCAATTTGTACTGCAGCATCCTGTTTCTCACTTGCATTAGTGTGCACCGCTACCTTGGAATCTGTCACCCCATTCGTACTCTGACTTTGGTGAAGCCACGCCATGCCCACATGGTGTGTGGTTTTGTCTGGATAGCTGTGATAGCCTGCCTGGTGCCCAAGCTGAGTTTCGTCAACACTTCTCAGAGAGGAAATGATACTTTGTGTCACGACACCAGCCGTCCGGATGAATTTCACAACTACGTTACCTACAACTCCGTGGTGATGGTCCTGCTGTTTATCCTGCCATTTCTGGTCATCATGGTTTGCTACTGTTTAATGGCGCGGGCCCTTTGTCAACCCCGAAAGGGCCTGTTCCAAAGTCAACAGGGTTCATCCCGGAAGAAGTCCATTAAACTTATCATAGTGGTGCTGGTTGTGTTTGCGATCTGCTTTGTACCCTTCCACATCACCCGTTCGCTCTACTACGGCTACCGTATTCTAGACGCAGATTGCAGGTCCCTTAATATTGTCAACTTTGCTTATAAAATGACTCGTCCACTTGCTAGCATGAACAGTTGTTTGGACCCCATCCTCTACTTCCTGGCAGGGGATCAGTACCGCTCTAAACTCATCAGAGCGTTCACTAGACAAACTCCGAACACTCGTTCTACTGCGTATGTGCATGAAAACATCATCGAGCTGGCCTTTAAGAACCCAGATGCCCAAGCTGGCACTGAGTCGAGACTCTAGAGTCACATACCCAGACATTTTGGGTAATCATTTAAAAAGCAGTTCTGGAAGACTGCCTCCAATTTTGTAAGACATCCCAAGTGTTCTCTATCAACAGTCAAGTCTTCTACAGCCACAGACATATGCTTCCAAAAGATTTCAGGACAGTCTTGTTGTAAACACTACACATAGATAAAAGTAAAGGAATCTCTTTGGAGAAAGGATGCAGTTTACTTCCTTTGTGCACTCTTAATGATTTTTTTCATTCAGTATGATTGCTGGTAGTGTAGTGCACAGGAACTGCAGCTCGTTTTATAAAAGCTCTGATGGCCAATCACTCCTGGTTACTTGTAATGTTGAAGTTTCTCACTGTTGGTCAAGGACACAACTTGGCAGTGTTGGGGTTCTGTCAACACTGAAAACAAAACTCACTCTATATCCCAGAGATGGAATCTGGGCTGTGACTGTTACTACAGAAATGCCAGTACAAAGCCTTTTGTGTGTTCTGTTATGTCTGAAGGTCTTATGGTAGGAAATGAAAGTGTGAAATCCTCTTGCAAAAAAGTAGGACTTTAATTTTTTATAGTATTTCACAAATGACATAAATTATTCTTGAATTGATTATTAGAATACCCATTTTATTCTACTGTTTATGTTGATACTGAAAACATAGTAATTTGTTTTAAAAGAGGAGAGATAAAATGCGATTAAAATGTCATTTATTGTAATTAAACAGAAAAGTTGGAAACCTTTTAAGGCACTTTGAGTGAAAAGGTAAATGGTTGTGGGGGAGGCTGAAATTCAAACTGCAGTTGTGCAGATATTGCTTCATTCCTCGTACAGCTGTTTTTGTCTTTTGGCGGAGCAGATCTACAGCTGTGTTGCTGTACATGTGTTTGTGTGTATTTGTGAGTAATTGCATAGCAGGGCTGAATGAAGGGGAAAAAGATTGAAGAAATCTGATCCGTTTTGGCATATTGCGGAGAGATTTTTTCCCCTGCATGTAACCTCTGTGGGAATGTTTGTGAGTTGTGCATTTTATTATTTCATGTTTAGTTTCTTGTAATGTAAATATTTTATGACAGTTCTCTGGTCTCATTGTATTTGTTTAATTTTAAATTGTGTTTACATAATGTGTTTTGTACTTTGAAGTGAACAGTTTTCTGCGTGTATTCCGTCAGTTTTATATGCCCCTCTCTGATTATCTACTAAAATAAATCGGGAGAGACCATGCCACATTGTTGCAAAAATACTTGTTTACAAAATACTTAAGTATAATAAAGGGATCTGTTTTATTTAGAACATGCTAGAAAATGTGTTGTAAAGCTGATAATTTATGTCTGCCCTGTCCTTTTTAAAGGGGTCCTATTATGCTCTTTTACAAAGTCTTGATTTTGTTTTGGGAGTGTACTAGAACAGACTCTCATACTAGGTTGTTCGAAAAACATAATTTTTTCACATATTTTACATTATTACAACACCTCTCTCCCCAGTCTGGCATGAACGGCTCGAATAGTTCCTGTATCAAATGAAGGCCCGCCTTCTGAAATACGAAATGTGCTGTGATTGGTTAGCTGGACCAGTGTGTGTTGTGATTGGTTAGCTGGGTCAGCGTGTGTCGGGAAATGTCATGCCCCTTACCATAGCCGCCTGCGAGCTTCAGTGTAAATATTGCGTCAAAATCAATTTGAGCGCGATTTAAACCCGGATGATTGTAACCACTCTAAGTTCGTCTGCCTTGGGAAAGCTAGCGTGTCTCCGACATAGTGATAACACTCGTTGCCTTCTCTAGTGCAGCTCAACCAGGTCTCGTCCCATTCTATCGACGAATGGTTTTTTGAAACCTGGAAATTACTTATGCTTAGAGCAAATTGCAAAAAAAAAAGAAAGAAAAAAAAGTGATGTTTTCATGTGATATGGCATTATCATGGTCTGATAATGTTGCATTTGACAATGTGTGGTGTGTGTGTGTTTTTTTTTTTGTGAGATTTTGAAGGAGTGATGCTCTCAGGAGAAAGCTCTTCATTTTTTTCTTTCAGCCAGTAGAGGTCCCCATTTAGGGATTTAGGCCCAATCCCAATTCTATTTTATACCCCTTCCCCTTCCCCTACCCCTCCGCCTACCCCCTGCCCTTGTCCCTTGAAACGGAGTGTCAAGGGGCAGGGGTGAAAATAATCCCCTAAGAATTGGGACACCACTACTATATGGTCCCGAAAAATCTTCGTTTGAAGGGCTGTCTGGCCCTTCCCCTACCCCTACCCCTCCAACCAAAAGAGAATCGAGACACCCCTACCCCTTCACGTGAACGCGCCAAACGGAGGGGTAGGGGAAAGGGGAAGGGCTAAGGGGTAGAATTGGAATTGGGCCTTAATACCCACATATCCTTGAGCTTTAATTCTGTCCAATGCCTTTGACTGTGATAAATAGACCTGTTGGCTGCTGCTTTTGTTGTGGGGTTGTTGAGGTCCTGAATAGTTTAAAATACACAAGAGATGGAGAGTTAATGTCCCCCTTCTTTTCTTGCACTAAAATCGCCCTGAATATTTGGAAACAAATGACATCAAATAAGTCAAGGCCCATACACAATTCATGCATATAAATAACGAAAGTAGCCAAAAAAGATGACTGCAGTGTGGACTGTTTACCCTGCTATGGATTTCTGTTTAAAATGGGGAAAACCTCTGTAAATAATACAATTAAAAGCAGAAAAACAAGTGTTTGAATGTTGCCAATTGTAAGTTTTGTTTTTGAAGCCACCGCCCACCCCCGTCTCTCATATCCTCAACTGTTTTCATCCTCTCATTCTTGTGCACGGCCCAAGGACAAGGGTTGGGAGAAATCAATGTTGTGAGCAACGTAATACAGTACTCATAAAAGACATTGAGCAATAAAAAATTTTAACTGCTGGAAAAGCATGGTTTTTCCCATCAGTTCTATAGCAATAAGTAACCTTTATGTGTTTTATTTGTGTTGTTCACCGAGGTAAAAGAGCTTTTACACAGTCTAAAGAGAACTGATTTCTTTGGTCACAAAAGCATGTTTTCTATCAATCTTTATCAATCTCAATATAGCTCTGTAAAATGATAATAACAGGGTAGATGTTCATTTTAATCTATTAAGCAACAAAGCAAAGTGTGTGTGTGTGGAAAAGAATCACCCCCCTTTAAAATAATCTAATTTTGTTGCTTTGCAGCCTGACATGAAGACAGACACAGTTTTTGTTTTATTCAGCTGTATTTACAACGTCAAAAAGCATCAAAACAATAAGTTTAATTCAGTTTTATTTTTTTTCTGTACATTAAAATGTGTCCTGAACAATAAATAAATAAATATTTATATAAAAACAAAAAAAAGAAGACATTTTTATTTTCACAAAAGATATTTGAAACATTAAAATTAGACACTTTACTTGCATTTAATGTGCTTTCTATGTATATGAAATCACCTTTGTAAATTTAATTTGATGCGGACACCAAAATATATACACATGCATACGCACACACATGGAAGCAATTAGTGTTTTCTTTTCTTTTTTCTTTTTTGGAGAAAGATGACATATGATCCTTAGGCAGCCCATCATGTCCATCAAAAAGGTATGGTGACAACAATGTCTCTATTGAAGATTTATATAGATGAGTTCATTGCCATTCGTTTTTACATTCCCACATATGTTGCTTTATATGCATGCAGTCAACAACAAAAACCATGACACATCTTTGCAAAAATCTTCATGTTAGCATTAAACCTGATTTATATAAGGGTAGACGAGGAGTTATGGTTGTACTTTCCAGTCATACAGACATTCTGTTTCTACCTACTAAGCTGTACTTTTTATAAGCAAACTGTTCAGTCTGAGATGCATGATGACTTTACTTTCATGTTCTCTCTGTTCTGTTTGTCACATTCGAGAATAAACGAATGATTTCAAGGATGTGGACCAGGACTGAGATGCTGAGAGTGGAGAGGAAGAGTGACATAAAGAGGAAAGAAGTTCATTACCTAGCTGAAAAGGAGGCAAATGGCTTTCATAGTCGCCATGGGAACAGAGCTTGCTCTCCCTGACAAACCTATAATAAGGTACTTCACTGGCCTAAACGCAATTATTGCATGTTAAAAAGGGAAATATTGCTGTCCAGTGTAATAGGTGGTAGATATTGATTCACATGGGTGTTCAAGCAGACCTTCAGTATAAATGTTTAATTAGCCTCTTAATTCAGATTTTGGCCACATGAAAATTTTCACAAGAAACTTTTTTTTTAATCCTATTACTAAGTTGACAAAGCAGTGAATGAAGGGGGAGCATTTTTGTAGTTGTTTTAATATTCATTCAAGGCTAAAGTCAAATACCAAACAACCATATAATGTGAAAGAAATGTGAATTTCCTCTCCATGTTTTATATCCTTTCAGAAAAATAGATTTTGCTGTCAGGAGTTAAATTATCAACATAACACACACACACACACACACACACACACACACACAAACACACACACACACACACACACACAAAGTATCAAATAATATTACTGTTTTAATAAATTATTAATAATACTGCTTATTTATAGATAACAGTGAAAGTAAAATAGCAGAATGTTTTTATTTATTAAGGTGTATTGAAGGATTCAAGATATGAAAGACTGAATGTACAAGAATGTAATTTGCATCAGTGGATTTTCTTATATATATCCTTTTATATCTAGTGTGTGATGGACATGTAATTTCTTTTTTTTCAGGTGCAAGTGCTTATCTTTTCTCGGACTGTATGATACCATGACAAAACAGTTAAACAACAGGCTGTGAACATCAGTGGAAGTATGAAAAATATTAATAAATAATCATTAAAACAGCATTTATTCATTTAAAAGGGTTTGATAAATGAAATGAATAAATTAAATATAGATATTTTTTTATTTTATAAAATTGAAGTATTTTTTTAATCTCGCTAAATTTGAAGTATTTCAAAGAATTCACAATATTTTGTAATATATATATTAAACCCCATTACAGCAGCCACACTATTTCCTTCTTATCAAGCCCCCTGCAGCTTCTCATTAATATTCCAGATATATGGCCTTGCACTCTGTATCATTGTCTATTAATGAGACAGATAATCATTCATTCAATTATCAGACCGTCAGCCCACGACCGTGCCCACCGGGTTAGCCTGGTTTCTCAGTCGCTGGGTAGGCTGGAACAGAGGGGTGCCAGTCAGGAGGTGAGGGTGATAGCAGGGATTACACCATATTAAAGCCTTTAATAAGACATACAGCTCAGGGGGGTTAATGCGGAGAGACCAGATACCAGTTTTTTTTGTGCTTACATAGAGAAACTTTTGAACAAGAAAAATTCCTGATTAAACAGGAGCAGCCAATACTTTTAAATTGTGATGTGACTTGTGTATTGACATGCTCAATGAATCCTTTCTCATCTGCAGGTTGACCCTGACCTCTGTTGGTCAGAAGCTGCTGAGAGATCAAATACATTGTTGATTCCTGCTGAGCAGCTCAAGATCTGTTCTTCTGCTGTGAGGACAACCACCTGGGCCACGACAATCCACTGAGGACAGTGATAAACATGTCTCTTAATAGACATACACACACGTTAGTATACATCAGAGCAACCCCCAAAGCAAGTGCACTCACTCTCCTTGAATGAACTTAACTTCTGTATGCACCGAGCTTTTGCTGTTAGCAGGAGGCTGGAAGACGCTGGTCCGAGAGGGTCAAATGAGAACGTGGAAAAGATAGGAGGTGAAATGTTAACAAAATCATAGAAAATCCTGAGTTTGATAAATTCCTGCATTTTAAATGAACAGAGGCGGCCGTGGCTGTGGGAGAGCTTTGTCGCCGGCCCATTTTCTCGGCACAAGGCGCGCAGTCCCGGGGTCAGCGAAGTTACGAAAGTAATTAAAGCAGCTTGATTCACCGCCTGCTGCAGAGAAAAGAAAGCAAACTGTCATTCTGATTTAGAAAAATAAATTACAATTTTAATAAAGGGGTGTGGGATGGGGGTGCTGCGCTGTCTGGGAGCTTGCTTGCCTGGATGGAGGAAGGCAGCAGGAGGCGGTGGTCTAAGGGTTTCTAGCTGCCTACTTATCAATAGTTGCAATTTTTTTAAACCACATCGGTATTACATTGCGGTGGCACAAGTGCCCTTAAAAAAAGAAAACCCAGGGAACATTAACATACTGATTTCATGCACGTGGCAAAGGGTCTGTGCCAATATCAGAGAGGACTCAGCACTCCCATTGTCTGCTAGAACTCTGGTCTCCTCTGATATGAAAATTCAATTATATTATAACTAGATCTCGCGCTGCGTTTTGACAGTCGACGGTAGCGTTTTGCCAGCTGCATCAGTGTGGGGGACCAGAGGGTCCTGATAGCGCTGAGGCAGCCTTTCAGCCATTGACATGTTTTCGGGGGACAAGATTACTTAAATGTGACGCATTTAAGGGAGGCGAGTTAATCTAATGCATTGCCATTATCTTTCTCAGGTAATTCCAATACCACCCCCAATCTGTGTGTTTACACACATGCACATCCTCTCATATTCCCACTTACACTACGCTGCCATCAGATTCACCGCTGTCTCTCTGCTCAGCACAATGTGTGTTTATTTATTTTTTTATCTAGTCATTACCTGTAAATAAACAGGAAGTTTGGGCTGACGGGAATCATTTTCTCAACGGCAAGCACTTTTTACGTGACAGCTTTCATGGCTCTCTGAGAACTTGTGTTAGCCTATTCATTCTGAATGCCCTGAGAAGTGAGTTAAGTTGTCATTGAATTGCTTACATTCATTAATTATTTTGCACAAGAGGTGCGGAGTGTGGAACTGTACCTTGTTAAAATGCATTGATTTGTTAAAATACATTCCTTCACTCATTTAACTTATGCCTTCCGAGATGTATTTGTAAGAAAATGTAGAACTCAAAAGACTCAAAAATGACTTCAAAGAGCAAACTCCCTGAACTTGACTTTTGTAGTTCTCCTGTCATTGGCAATGATTAGATGTTGTACTTACGGTTATGTTCAGGTCAACTTTAGGCCTTAAAGGGATATTTCACCTTAAAGAAGATATTTTGTCCATACAATGAAAGTCAAATTGGTCAGTTGTCATTTGGACCCCCACTAACTTCAACTGCATGGCAAAAGCCGTTTTTCTATCAGTTTATTCTTTAAATTTTTTTTATTAAATATTACATTGAATAAAGAAAGTAATACAGATTTGGGCCGACATGAGGCAAATGATAACAGTTTTCATTTTTGGGTGACCTATCACTTTAAGATGTGATGGTGATATTTGAATGTACGGATATATTGTAGATTAAGCTAGAGAGCACAGAGTGAGTTGGAGAGTGTAGATATAGGAATCTTGATGGAGTTTCTTCCTTTCACTGGACTTTAGTCCTCATTGTGTGAGAGAGGCCAAGGCACAGGAAACGCCCCCCTCTTCAGCCCACAGCCCTGAGACCTGGGAGTGGACCCCCCATTAACCCAGCACACAGCACAAACATACCTGCCTCCCCTCATTAGGCCGTGTTGAAGTACATGCTCGCCCAAAAGAAGAATAGAAATCCTAATTAGTATTCTCTGCAGGGCCACAACCATTAGCACTTAATTAGCACAGAGAGCACCCCTCTTTCCGGGTGTGGGGTGGGAAGGGGGCTTATGTTGAGTACAATATTTCTGCATATTCGCTGTATGCCTTGGCCATGAAGAGTTTGCTTTTGTTTTGCACATGTGTGCTTTTGATTGTACGCACATTTCTGCGCTGTGCTGTGTTTCAGTGGCTTCATGGTTGTACATGGTCCGTTGAGTAAAACGGTTGCCTTTTGTTTCATTGGCCTGAAGATATGACAGTTAAGGATCACGCCTGGATTTACTTTCATTCATTTTCATGGTCTAAAACGTAAGCAAAAATACACTGCAATGAATGTAACTGGGTCAGTGACTGTCTTTTTTTGTCCAATCTATTAATTTATTTTGAAATATAATTATAATGCAATTCATATACACGGTGAATTTTAATATATCTGTTTTATGAATTTTAATATAAATTTTTATATAAACTTTTACAAAGTTTTTTAACAATAGAAGTATGCTTTTAACAAAGCTTATTTGCTGCTTATTAATATTTGACAATTTTGTCCACAAAATCCAAGTCATACAGGAAAAAACATACAGGAAAAAAAGGTCTATAAGTCTCGTAAAATATCAGATAATTGTCCTTTTTAATCACAAGGCAAATTTAGTTCAGGTTGCAAAATAAAGTCAGGTGCAAAATGTAGACACATGCAAAATGCGCTACAATTACTCCAAAAATATGATATTTACGAATTATTAATTATCCATGTGTAGACAGTGCACAGAATAGAGATGCTGGGGATTTTATTCTCCTTCTCTATTCCTCCTTCAACTGCTTTCAGTCCTCGGCTGAGCACAGGGCGGTGCCACCTTTCACTTCCTGAAACTTTAGAGGTGGAGATACATCATTTGACAATTTGGCCTGAATGAGGCGGCCAGCAGATTGAATGTTTCTTCCCACCAGGCTTCTCCATCCAGCCCAGCGTGGAGGGGGTTGGACGAGTAGGATTGGGTGTAATGTGCAGAGTAAAATTAGCACTTTGATGGCAGGTAATGGTTTGAGATGAGTGCCACTGACGTAGATTTCCAGGAAGATCTCGCTTTCTTCCTGCAGCTTGCTCTCTCTTCCCCTACACACCTGTAAGATCAGACCGGGCCTCTGCTGTCAAGGCTGTAATTTGTCCCCTGCAGCTTGCTCTCTCTTCCCCTACACACCTGTAAGATCAGACCGGGCCGGCCTCTGCTGTCAAGGCTGTAATTTGTCACTGATCAATATAATTATGCAATTCTAGTGGCCTCCTCTCGCTCAGATGGACAGTTTTCCGGGTGACTAATCCCATAGTTAAAACCCTGGGAAGTCACACAGACCAGATGCAGAGCACACCTCACAGCAGTCCAAATTAAGTTCCTTAAAAAGTATTGATTATAGCATAATTACTGGAAAACAAATGCATAATAAGTGCCAGCAGTTAAACTCTGTTTTGACATAGTGTAACAATGTAATTTTAGTGAAACAAAACTGCCCCCTGTGGCATGTATGGTAATGGTGCGGATAACAGCTGTCTGTGGTCAGTAGGGTGTGAATGTGATGATGACCTTTAGATGGGGCTAAGGGTGGGGTCACAGTAGTAGTGATTTCTCACCTTTTCTTAATGAATTAGTCATTATTCCTCTGGGAAGCTGAATTATGCCACTATGCATAGAAAACATAAATGCAACAGAAATTCTTTACCTCACCTATACATATCTAATTATGAAATCAAATTAGCCTATAAGAATTTCCTCTATGTTCATGTAAGACATCATTTGACCCAGGTTGCATATTGACAGATGGGTGTCGAGGGCTGTGTTAAATGTCTTTATTAATCTGTGCCTGTCATTTTGACAAAGATGGAAATAAAACACCACTTACTGTCAGGAGCCATCAAGACAATCAGAACAACAATTAAAGGCTGAAATGGATGAGCACAGAAAGGTCGTCATTTATATGGCAATTTAGGAACATGTTTGCATTGCTTCGATTTGGCCCGTTCACTGTTCAACCATTGCAAAATGCTTTTTTTCTTTCTTCCAATAATGAAAATGTATATTATATTATATTATATATTATATACCTAAGGTTTTACCCTTTTAACAAACCCCAGTCCTGCTGTAACCGTGAACACTGGGCATCTTGTCTAAGCTTCAAAAGTAACATTCTGTTTTGTTTTATTTCAGATTCTCTCAGTCGTTTTCTCTGTTCATATGCTGTGGTGCTTTTCAGGAGCTCCAGGTCAGTTTCCCTACCAAGTTTTGTGGTCTGCCATGTTGTCCATTCTGCTCAGCTATTTAAAAAATGTTGAATATCAACAATGGCTTTCACTGGGGCATTGTCAACTTTTGTATGAAGCAATCTTGGCTGAATGCGATGGCTCCCAGTGCAGGGAGGGCTCGGCTCGGCGCTGCTGCGGAATGGAAGACTGCCGCTTGCCTGCCCTTCTCTCTCGTCTCGGCTCAAAGTGGCATGGTTTGAGAGTCTTACCCGGCTCTCTTCACCTAAACAGTCTTCAGGACCCTAAAGAAGCAGAGGGAAGGACTAAGAAGAACGGCTGAGCAATGGTGAGTGTCTTTCTGGAAAAATGCAGCTGTGGGCTGGAGTACATTTGGAGGGGGCGCTTGTTCAGGGGTGGGGGTGGGTGGATTTATTAGCATTTCACTTTAGACTGGAGGCTAAACAGACTGAAACTGTTTTTAGGATTTTACTTTTGACACAAAAAACATTAAGTTGTTTGTGAGACTTCTTGTTGTTCATCGGTGTCAAATTAAGTCATGAGCTGTCATTCTGTTAAGTCATTGTTTGTTAAAGCAGTCATTCTGCTTCAGTTCTGCATCATAAATTAATCATTGGATCATAGGTACTCCCTAAAGATTATTCATAACCATTGCCTTATTTAATCATCAGTCTTGAGTCTTTAGATTAAAAGACTTCCAATATTCAAAAACTCTGCAAAATTCTAATTTAGATTCATTTCTGGCTAAAAAAAATGAAAAAGAAAGTTTTGTTAAAAAGATGACACAAGTCCCTAAAGATATGGAGCAGTGCTCTGTCTGTGCTACATACGGTCTATACGTGATGTGTGTAGCTCTGAAAGGTAGTCGAATGTCTTTGTCAGGCTGTAATAGAGAGGAAGCAGTTAGCGTCTGCGATGTGTTCCCGCCAGTGCAACCGCAACAGCTTGTATCTGCCATTGATATGTCAGTTTTCAGGGCTTTGAGCTGTCAGCCCTACTGCGCCCTTCTCACCCCAGCAGAAATCAAGAGAGCGGAAGAAAGAGGGTGTTTGTGTGCAGGTTGGCAAACTGCCATATTAGTGGCAAACGAGAATGCATGATAAAAATAGAGAAAGGCAGTAATGCACATTTGCTCTCGAAGGACCTTTAAGTGAGTCATTTTAAGTACTGTTCAGTTTACAAAATAACTTGGTCCATCAGGACTTTCCTCCCTGCCGGGTCAAAACCATATTGTCAGAACAACTAAAGTAATGAGTCTTAATAAATAAGTACAAAGATGTTGGTGGACTAAACCTATGATATTATTTTTCAGGAGTAGCTATAATTGTGAACATTAGGGGCAGTGCACTATGTAGTGTCCACCTATGAGGGTCCGGTGTAGTCCTCTGTGTCTCCTCTGTGTATCTCTCTGCCAAGGTGAATAGATTCATCCCCAGGCACCCAATCCATTATCCTGTCAACAACAGCAGGTCCCTGCCACAGTTAGCAGCAACACTGGCCGTAATGAAATCATCAGTAATCCCAAAACTCATCTCATCATACCCAAGGTAATTAATGCATTTGGAGGGCGATGGCTAACTCTTAATTAAATTATGCTTCTTTTAATGAGGCCTTTATGTAGGGTAAATTTATGGCCAGTATCTCCATTATCAAGTGCTCGGCGCTCAACAGAGATTCGTCATTTTCACCTCAAATCACTCGCAGATTAACGTAATGAAGGCCATGATTAATATATCAATTTATACTTGTTTGTTTCTTTCCTCCAGATTTAATAAATTACCCCGCGTAATTAGTTCTTCAGGATTTTGCCACAGCCAAAAACCTCAGTTCTGGCTAATAATGCATAAAGTATTATCGTTACGTATTAATTTTAGAATAATTTGGAGATAACAACTTTGTGGCATTAATCATATTACAAAATTGGGCGTATTTAATTAATTAAAGATATACCCTGCAAATTAATTGTGCATTTTCACAATATTATCTTAACTAATGAAGGTCTGACGAAGCGACCGTTTCATTTTTAAAAGGCACCAGATTAGTGGGATCTTAATTATGTTTAAAACAAAAGCCATCTGCTTGCCACATTTGGTGCAAAGCAAAATCAGACAACTCAGCATTCTCTGCTAAACAAAAAAAGAGAAAGTTTCTATTGTTTTGGAGAAACTGTAGTACATGGAAATGATTCAAAAGATACATGGGAAATAATGAGGTCTGTAATTAGCCTTGCAGCCAATGATGGCATTTCAGTGATGGCAAATCTGATCCATTTCTGCAAGTCTGACTGACAAAAGACAACATGGAGTTAAAAAAAATGCTTTTTGTGTATTTTGCTTAGGATGTGATATTTATATGGAACTTTAAAAAATGTAAATGTAAGCTTTTCATTTTACTAATTATATTTATTTATTCTTTTCTAGTGTTTTGAAAAAATTCAGCTCTAGGCATGACACCCTAATCGTTTGTCTGACAGGCACTTATCCTAGAGACATTATAAACATTATCACATTGCTGATGTGCAGGAGACAGAGATACCGCTTTAACACAATGAGAAATTCCTTCACAGATACATTTAGCTAAAGCTAATAACACCTCCAAACTCAAAGACAATTGCTCGTGCTGTTAGAATTTGCTCAGTGATTTAATCAAAACCATATTTATAGTAATTTTCTGCTAAATTAAATCAGCGGTTTAATTGAAATTAGCTTTCATTGGGTTAGAATAAATGCAGTTAAAACTATTTTCATTTAACGCATCATGTACTAAATGTGGCTTTATTAATGTTTCACTTAAAATTTTCCTCCTGAAAGTTAAAGATATTGTAGAAAAATGTTGTCATTGGGGAGCAAATAGGGACTGTGTATTCAGACCATGTGCTGCATGTCTTAATGTCCCTGCAGATGATGTGTGCACATTACCTTCATGCTGCATTAGATCAGAAGTCCTATTCATCACTGACTGGGCTAAAGAGATTCTCAAATATACCTTTTTTTCTTCTTTTGCAACATACTTCTCTGTACTGTGTGCTTACTGTGAAAATGATTGTATTCCTTGTAAATATATATATATATATATATAAGTGGCATAAATTTGAGCAATTTAAAAAGTCGAAAAGAAAACAAAACACACATCTGTTTGTATTTGTACGCAGTGCACTTTAGGCAGTCATGCCTTGCTTCTAGTAAATAAAGACATTCATTTAATGTGCAAAAAAGCCTACCACAATTAGGTGTGAATAGATAGTTTTGTGTTGTTTGTGAGGTACTTGATAATATTAGTTCTGTAACAAACAGGACTAAACCAGGGCAATAAAATCACTTAACTGAGATGGTACAAGAATGCCATTTGCATCATTGGATTTTCTTATATATATCCTTTTATATCTAGTGTGTGATGGACATGTAATTTCTTTTTTTTCAGGTGCAAGTGCTTATCTTTTCTCGGACTGTATGATACCATGACAAAACAGTTAAACAACAGGCTGTGGACATCAGTGGAAGACACAGGCTGTATAGTCTTCAACAGCCTAGTACATTTGCCTGCAGGTAATGGAATCTGACTTACCTTTAATGGTGAAGAAACTCAAAGAAATGGATATATGGATTATCAGTGAGAAAACTTGTTTCATTTTTACACAGTCAAATGCTGAAACCATTTCATTTCAGCTCTATTTTTCAGTTCCTGTATTATATAAAAAAAACTCAAACTCCTGTTTTTAATTTAATTTCCCAGCGAATGATTATTTTTTTGTTTTGTTTTGTTTTTGACAAACATGATCATTTGATTGATTTAGATGGCTAACTGAAAATTAATTCGTCTAACGCATTCGAGTATAGTGGCTTTGAGTCCCACATGTTATTCAATCGATTCAATTGAGTAAAAGAGCTTAAGCGCGGTTTACAAACTTGCTGAGGATGGACAGTGTCTTGTAATATTTATCTATTTAAAGCCGGTTTATCATTACATCTTTTATGATTTATATAGTTTGTTTCGATTGCAAAAATGTTGAGAATTAACTTTTTTTTTTATTTTAACGGATTTTTCTTTGAATAAATCCTTTATAAGGAAAAAGGTGTAGCCTAATTTGACATCGACAAGTAGCACGTTTTTTTTTATTTTTTATTTTTTACGTATTAGTAACTCAAAATACCTAAAATAAATTAAAGTAAAATAAGTTAGGTGAAAAATAGCGTTGCCCTTTTTAAATAGGCTAAATCAGTTTTAGCACTGCTGGTTTAATTTTAAAGAGCGAACTCATATGCTTCAGGTTAAAAACAGGATATCATTCCAATAGTTCGCAGTGACATCTGAAAGAAGGTCAGATTCATGCCTCTTTTCTTTAATTGACCAGTGAATATTATTTTACTAGTGTCAGAACCAGAGGGGACGCAACCATTCAGCAAAATACAATAGGAATAACAGACCGTGCTGAAAATGCATCTTCATTTGCATATTCGGTTCAAAAATCATGCAAATCCCAATGAGACGGTCTTTATTGTGCCTGCAATTGAAAAATCATTCTGTTAACCATGGTAACTCTGGCCTTATTCGTAGCCAGTGAGTTGAAACTAAAAGTTATTAATTCATACGGTATGACGTTTAAATGGACTCCATGTCATGGTTAATGGTTCGGCGACAAATATTTGATCTCATAAATGGGAGGTGATTATTAAATTATTATTTAGGAATTATAGTATTATAGTTACTGTGCTGTTCATATTTTGTTAGACATAATATGTAGGCCTAATATTATAGCTTTTTCCTAAATGTAGCTATTATTCACTAATTCACTAACTAATCGGAATGTTTATATATCCTTCATATAAATGTTATCTTATGTTTTTTCTTTTTAAGTAAAGTATACAAACAGTAAAAAAAAGTATTCCTGTGTAGGCTACATAAATGACAAACAATGCCTCTTTACAGCTCATAAAAATAATTTAAAATATTTAGAGTTTTCCCACATAATTGTGGCTCTTGCTATTGTATCTCAAAGCGGGTGTCGCGTGCAAGATTATTGACCTAGCCTATACCAAGTTCACTTAATTTAACTTTGTAGAGCGCGGACAACACCTGATTATACCCTTATTAGACTCGAAAACCTGTCTTTTTTTCAGGCTCTGCGTGCGTTTTGCTATAATTGACTTCCACTTTAATTGTTTAGGTCGAACTAATTAACTACACTGTCAAATGCTGAAACCACTTGATTTCAGCTCTATTTTTCATTTTCTGTATAAAAAAAAATCTGTCTTAAATTCGCTGGGAAATTAAATTAAAAACAGGAATCACATGTTGCAGGTGAAACTCGTTGAGAAATGTAAACTGCGAAATGAAAGTTTTTTTAATAATTATTTTTGACAAACAGGATCATGGATCAGGATAATTTATATGGCTAACTGAAAATAAATGTTTCTGACGTATTCGAGCATTAGTGACATTGAGTCCCATTTTTATTCAATCGGTTATCCTAGGTTATCATCTGCAGGTGACTGAGCAAAAGTGCTTAAGCGCACTTTACAAACTTGCTGAGAATGGACAATGTCTTGTAATATTTCTCTATTTAAAGCTGGTTTATAATTAAATATTTATTATTCATATAGTTTGTTTCGATTGCAACATTGAAATGCGCCTATTAATCAACGTTTTTTAAATAAATCAATCCGTTAGATAAATAGCCTAAGGAAAAATGCGTAACATGACATCGACAACTAGCACGCTTTTCACGTATTAGTGACTCAAAATACCTAAAATAAATTAAAGTAAAATAAGTTAGGTGAAAAATAGCGTTGCCCTTTTTAAATAGGCTAAATCAGTTTTAGCACTGCTGGTTTAATTTTAAAGAGCGAACTCATATGCTTCAGGTTAAAAACAGGATATCATTCCAATAGTTCGCAGTGACATCTGAAAGAAGGTCAAATTCATGCCTCTTTTCTTTAATTGACCAGTGAATATTATTTTACTAGTGTCAGAACCAGAGGGGACGCAACCATTCAGCAAAATACAATAGGAATAACAGACCGTGCTGAAAATGCATCTTCATTTGCATATTCGGTTCAAAAATCATGCAAATCCCAATGAGACGGTCTTTATTGTGCCTGCAATTGAAAAATCATTCTGTTAACCATGGTAACTCTGGCCTTATTCGTAGCCAGTGAGTTGAAACTAAAAGTTATTAATTCATACGGTATGACGTTTAAATGGACTCCATGTCATGGTTAATGGTTCGGCGACAAATATTTGATCTCATAAATGGGAGGTGATTATTAAATTATTATTTAGGAATTATAGTATTATAGTTACTGTGCTGTTCATATTTTGTTAGACATAATATGTAGGCCTAATATTATAGCTTTTTCCTAAATGTAGCTATTATTCACTAATTCACTAACTAATCGGAATGTTTATATATCCTTCATATAAATGTTATCTTATGTTTTTTCTTTTTAAGTAAAGTATACAAACAGTAAAAAAAAGTATTCCTGTGTAGGCTACATAAATGACAAACAATGCCTCTTTACAGCTCATAAAAATAATTTAAAATATTTAGAGTTTTCCCACATAATTGTGGCTCTTGCTATTGTATCTCAAAGCGGGTGTCGCGTGCAAGATTATTGACCTAGCCTATACCAAGTTCACTTATTTAACTTTGTAGAGCGCGGACAACACCTGATTATACCCTTATTAGACTCGAAAACCTGTCTTTTTTCAGGCTCTGCGTGCGTTTTGCTATAATTGACTTCCACTTTAATTGTTTAGGTCGAACTAATTAACAAGTGAATCCACGGGCTCGAAAAAAGGGCTTTAAACGGTGATAAAGAATAGTGGTGATTTATTGTTAGGATATTGTTGGTCTCTCAATAGTTCATCACGACAGAACAAGTTGTTAAAACGTTCAGCTAATAAAAATCTTGCATCCTACATTTCACAGCTCGAACGTGTGACCTATAAATCAGTAACCAACTGATATTTATTAATTTTCCATCTCATGTTTTTAATGGCACGGATAAATAATTTTATGTTTGCATTTACGTTTTTTTTACGGTAATTAACACACATTGTCCTCCTTAATGTATTTATCTGCTGCACAGTGACAGTTTTTAATCTAGCCTATTCGGGTAATTTGAACAGTCGCTGCTTATTGCACACTATAATGGACAATTCACTGCTCGGCCATCATATACACGTGAGTGATTTTCGGAAGCCCTGTGGCTCGGAGCTCAATGATGTTGAACACTGCAGGCTTTCCTGGTGGTCCTCGGCCTTAGCTCACGCTAATTAGGAAATTTGGAGAACAGAAGCCCTCATTACCAAGCTCCGGGTAACTGGGAGTTTTCCTTTTCCCGTTGTCTCCTACATTTCCATAAGCAGATTACAAGAGGATATGTTCCTGAAACCACTCGGATAAGTCACCGGTTTCGTGGAATAGGCTAAGTCTCTAATTAGAACGTTTATCATAACGGCTGGTGCACCGCTAATGTAAAGTGAGTGTCTAATTGATGTTCCAAATGACAAATTTACTTTTTTTTGCCTCCCGTGAAAACGACGGGAAAAGATCCACTTTTTCCAGTTGTTTTTGAAGATAGTGTCGGTTATTTATTCTCTATGAAAAGTAGAAATGTTTTTCATTTGTCACTGAAAATTAGGTTGTTTCTAGCCACAAATAGAAGGCTATAAGCTACAATTAGTGTTTTATTTGACGTAACAAATTAACGTGACTAGTGTCAGAGAAAATACTGCCAAAATAAAGTGTATCCTGTTTCAATAATTGGGCAATGATTTATTTTTGTTCCCTCTATATTATCAATAGCCTAACCAGATCATTCTTTCAAATCGCCCTATAATGAAATTCTATGATGAATAATTTATGCCCTGCTTTACAATTGGAAACCTCTGGCCTGAATGACATCCTCGAGTGACAACACTGGCACTTGTTAAGAGTAGTTTGGAAAGTAGGCTAGCTGTCCTGTTGGTGTCCCAAATGTCCTACAAATCGGTCACACACGGTGAAACTTCTCTAAATGGCCGAGTCGTTAGTGTGTGGTGTTAAAAGTTCATCGTGAATATTCAGTGGTGTAATCGGTCTTAGTGGCGTTGAATGTGTTAAATGACGATGTTCTCGATGGACGACCTCCTAATACTGACCCATTGAAAGGTGTAAGTTCTCCCCGGGAGACAGAAAAGCTCTCAAAAGTGAACACGTCTCGAGTCATCTGTAAATCACATAATAAGACGCGGAATGATTGCAATCGACAGTGATTGGTGGTGTATAATTAAATAATTAACATAGGCTATACTCCACATTGGCGTGGCAGCTGTAAAAATTCGTTTTTAGAGGAGTTGTTTGTAGATATTATCACCTCATCGGAATTTTTTTTTTGCGTCAGAACAATATAAAATTGGTCCACAGGGGGGCGTTACTGTATTAATTTTCTATTCTACACTACAGGTTGTCGTGGACACTTGACAAAAACACGAAGTGTATTTTTAAAACAAAACTATTTTTGTTGAATGTTTGTTTTTACACAGTTATAATGTTATAGTGTAATAATAAGTTATTGAGCTGTCAAATGAAATTTAGAAAATATTAGGAGACAAAGAATGTAAATAATTTGCTTGATGTTAAGCTACTTTTAATCAATGTCAGTTTTAAAAGCTTAAATTCCCACCGTCTAATTTTGTAGCAGATTATCTTATTTAAGAATAATACTACTAATAATTAAAATCTTATATTAATGGTGAAGTAAGCCAAGGCAAAAAGGTTCAATTTGATGTAGCCAACCAAAAGTAAAACCAAGTTTTTGCATTAGTGGATACAAGATTGTCCCATGTATTAAAAAAAAAAAAAAAAAACCTTTTAATTTAATTATTTGTTTAATTAATGATTAATTAATAATCATAATTAATGATTATTGTTGTGCCTTTGTCGTGCCATTGCTAGAGGCAAAGTTTATAGTTTAAATATTTATGTTTGAATACAATAAGTAGGATCTATCCTGATTCTTGCCTTTATTTTATGCAATAAATTTAAACATGCTTTTTTCCCCTTTAGTTGTATTACATTGAGCAGTTTCTGCATTTTCCGGGGGAACATTTGAAATCCATAATATTTAACGCATTCAGTAGCCTACCGCAAAAGTAGTGTAAGGCTAACATTCTCAGTTGATAACGACCGCCTTAAAACAATATTTGCAAAGTGATTACTTTTGTCAAAAGTGCAAAGATGCCCCTGACGTATTTTATCCCACTTGGAAAGTGCAGCCCGAAACACATGCTTGGATGGCGGAGTGTGAGTCGCTCTCTGATTGGTCGGCGCTGAGCTCATTGTTATGCTGTCAATCCAAATCACATGGCCGAGCCTCTATTAACAGCTGAGCTTAGCGCACAACTTTGCAGAGTTCCGTGGCAGAGCAGAGCAAGGGACTGGTGTGGAGACAGTTGAAAGGGTTCGGTGCTTTTCACTTGACCAGAGTTTTAGCTCTCTTGAACTTTTGACTGACTACAGGCTACTTTATTTTGTGAGGCTCTTTAAACTTCAGCGTTTTTTTTCGAGTGCTCGGCACCACTTTCAAGTCGTTTGAATGTATAACATGATGGAAACCGAGATTAAAAGCCCCCTTCCGCAGTCCAACACGGGCTCGGCGGCGGGCGGCAAAAACAACAATTCCAACGACCTGGACCGGGTGAAGCGGCCTATGAATGCTTTCATGGTGTGGTCTCGCGGGCAGCGGAGGAAGATGGCACAAGAGAACCCTAAAATGCACAACTCTGAGATCAGCAAGCGCCTCGGTGCTGACTGGAAACTTTTGACTGACACCGAGAAGAGACCCTTCATTGATGAGGCCAAGCGGTTACGAGCCATGCACATGAAGGAGCACCCGGATTACAAATACCGTCCCCGCAGGAAGACCAAGACCCTGCTGAAGAAAGACAAGTATTCCTTGCCCGGAGGACTCTTGGCACCTGGTGCCAACGCTGTCAACAACGCCGTGTCAGTGGGCCAGCGGATGGACTACACGCACATGAACGGCTGGACGAACAGCGCGTACTCCCTCATGCAGGACCAGCTGGCCTACCCTCAGCATCCCAGCATGAACAGCCACCAGATCCAGCAGATGCACCGGTACGACATGGCGGGACTTCAGTACCCGATGATGTCCACGGCCCAGACCTACATGAACGCCGCGTCCACGTACAGCAGCATGTCACCAGCATACACACAGCAAACTTCCAGTGCAATGGGTTTGGGCTCCATGGCTTCAGTGTGCAAGACGGAACCCAGCTCTCCTCCTCCGGCCATAACCTCTCACTCTCAGCGTGCTTGTTTGGGAGACCTGAGGGATATGATAAGCATGTACCTGCCCCCCGGAGGAGACAGCGCCGACCACTCCAGCTTACAGAGCAGTCGGTTACACAGCGTTCACCCGCACTATCAAAGCGCAGGGACTGGCGTGAACGGCCTACCCTCAGCATCCCAGCATGAACAGCCACCAGATCCAGCAGATGCACCGGTACGACATGGCGGGACTTCAGTACCCGATGATGTCCACGGCCCAGACCTACATGAACGCCGCGTCCACGTACAGCAGCATGTCACCAGCATACACACAGCAAACTTCCAGTGCAATGGGTTTGGGCTCCATGGCTTCAGTGTGCAAGACGGAACCCAGCTCTCCTCCTCCGGCCATAACCTCTCACTCTCAGCGTGCTTGTTTGGGAGACCTGAGGGATATGATAAGCATGTACCTGCCCCCCGGAGGAGACAGCGCCGACCACTCCAGCCTACAGAGCAGTCGGTTACACAGCGTTCACCCGCACTATCAAAGCGCAGGGACTGGCGTGAACGGAACGCTACCCCTAACCCACATTTGAAAGACTCCTAAAAAAGACTAAGTACTTCGGATACTTGAACATTTTGATTTGCAAAAAAAGAATAGAAGTTCAATTTCTATTTTTAATCTCAATGATTTGTCCGTTTTAAAGCATTTTATGACGACATATCGGGGACTTCAGAATAAACTGTATTGCAGAGGAGCTTTTTATCATAAGCTGTAAAGCAATCAACGTCTGTAGAAGAATACTACACTTCTGACTTATTTGCCGTCAGAGTTTGTCTCTATGAAAAAGGCATGGCTTCGTGAAGAGGCTGTATTTCAAAAACAAAAAAGAAAGAAAAATGGAGGGAGACTGTGTTCACTCATTAATGTTTACACTTATTTTTAGAATGCCAGTTTTGTCCAAATCTGTGTAGTTTTTTTGTTGTTCATTTATGAACTAGGTTTTATTAAAATTAAAGACTGCTGGTCGCAAGCGCAAAGTTTGTTTTATTTATAGTGAGTTGTTTTTTTTAAGCTTGTGAACCATTACATCTTGTTGAAATGTTCCACTTTTGTTTTGTGAATGTTCCTTTCTGTGATGTTATGGCAGTATCAGGTTAACCCATTATGTGGGACGGAGAGTTTTATTTAAACTGACGTTTCGACTCGAGACCATCCTATTCCTAAATGAATAAATTTGTTTTACAAAAAAGCTTCATGGCTAGAAATGTTTTTTCTTCTTCTTTTTATTCTATGACTAGTTTGGTTATTTGAATCGTCTAGCGGAAAACTAGTGACAGATTTAGTCAAATTCGCTTTAAGCCGATTGAGGTAATTTGAGGCGATCGGTTAAATGAAGAGTAGCTAAATAAGCGAATTCAGACACGCTCGCTACCAAGCAGATGTCAACACCCGTGGGTTGTTATTAAACTTTCTCATCAAACAGAACATTTATTTGTGCCTTTCAAATGCCAGTAAATGCAATCGGTCTGTAAATAAATAAAATATCATTCTGAAACTTCATTAATCTCGCCCAAATTCCGGATGCCTTTCTCCCGAAAGTATCAAATGGTGTCTATAAGGCTATAACTTTAGTCCTGATAGCCTACTACCAGCCATAAAAATGAAACTTTTCGCAAGATGAGACAGTTCTCCTTTGCAAGAATATGCAACACATAAAAACAACCAAACAATAAATCGTAAATGCTTCAATGTAACAAAATATTTTTTACTTCACATGATCTGTCATGCATATATTTTTCAAACGGTGTAATTTCCTCCTGCGTTTTCACTTGTTGAGTCGTCGAAGTACATACAGTTCCTCAAAATTATTTTGTATAATTATGGTTAACTGTAAATATCTTTAATCCTTTGGATTTGTGAAAACAAGACGATGATACATTCTGATAATTACGTTCATAATAAGTGATTAATGCATGGATTATTTAATTGCTATTTCACTTTGAACTACTAAATTGTGGCCGGATTTTTTCGGGGTCAGATGGAGGTTAAATATTTGCTGTACATTATTTAGTGATTTGAATATCACACAATATTGTATTTTGGTCTGTGTGTCAAGGGACCATTTTTACCATATATTTCTTGTTGTAGTTAGCCAAGCAAAGGAGGCACATACAAGGCCATTACAGACTGCCTCTTGTAATTTAGGGTGTCATTTCCACTACTGAGTTCTCAATATATATTATGTATAATAGCCTATACTCTATGTATTGTGTAACATACACTTGTAAAAATAAAGATTCTTTAATGACTCTTAACAACATCATTGGTTCAAAAAAACAACAACACTTCTAATAAAGATGCAAAGATGCACTCTTCTTATAATGATGCATTTTGGCTGTTTATGTTTTTTTTATGTTTTAGAAACATTTAGAATGTTAATCTTAATTATATACTGTATATTGTATATATTTATTTATTTTTTGGATTAACATTCTAAATGTTTCTAAAATTATAGTTCTGTAAATAAAATCATACTTTTGTAAATAACTAGGCTACTAAAAAGCTTTCAATGATAGCTACCTGAAGGTTTCCTGTGACAACAGACAAAAACTCTAATTGGAACCTTAACTTTTTTAGAACCTCTGATGATTTTCCGACATAAGATTTTGAATTGAGCAATTTTCTTTTAGCTCAGATGCTTTGTTTAACTTGTTTTTGAAATATCACTTGTTCATCCACGTTCAACAACTATCCGTTCTGAGCACCTCACATTTTCCGAGACCAAATCAACCCACTGATTTAAATTTTGAATCACTTAAAACAGCTTAACAGTAAAAACTGTCAGGACGTATTGCATTATAAATACTATCTGTATTTTTACAGTTATTTTAAACCCTACACACTTTAATCTCAGCCATTTATATTTTTACTTAAATTCTCAAGTAAGATATTTTTTATTTAGGGAATACTTTAAGAACTCAAATTCTGCTGTTACTAGTAATTTTGGCATGCAGCAATATGAAATGATATTTTTGAATGATATTGTCACACTTAGTGTGCAACAGAATTTCACAATATTGGTACACTTGACAGCTTTACAGCATGGGATGAGTTTCACGGCATCCTAGGTCATTTATTCCACTGAGCTGTTGAGTGCATGTGCTGGCTGCTGTCTTTCCCACATTCACTGACAGGTTTGATCCATGCCTCATTGGTGTGCTTGGATTAGCCCTGTGCAACTCTATGGATGCCAACAGATTAAACAGACCTCCCTGAAAGTAGTAGTGTGTTTGAGACAGCCTTTCAGGTTATCATGCTTCCTAATGCTAAAAAAACAAACAAAAACAACTTTTTTAATTAGAGCAACTATGGCAGATGCAGTGGTGAATTTGTTGCATATGTCTGATATGAATGGCATGCTGGGTACCAGATTTTTTTTTTTTTGACATCTACAGTGACAATATTAATATATTTAATTGCCAGTTAAAAGGAAGACATTTATTTAAACTCATGAGTGAAGCTGTACTGATAGCAGAATACATTATATCCCAGGCACAGAGTGGGCCTCTCTCTCTCTCTCACTTGCTCGCTCGGTCATGTGTAGCACTGTGCCCACTCAGCAAGTGCAGGCATATCCCACTTCCATCTGCTTATGACCTCACTGGAGCTATTTGTTTAACTCTTTTTCCAAACCAACATAATTGCACGGTACTGCAATCATGCATGCTGGATTCGGAGTTAGCATTAGAGACAGAAATATTTCTCACTTTCTTTCTGCCTATGGGTAATTCTTTTTTTTATATATTATTCCTACCTTCTACCTTCCTTTGTTTCTGACTGTTCTGATTATTCCTGACATATTTGAATACATGTGCCAATCTAAGATGAAAAACGAAGCACTAGTCCTGTATTAATTTCATTCACTGAACCTGCCCGGCAACTCTCATTGCGAACTCATCATTCCAAATCTCTAGGTGTTTTTTTTTTCTTCAGTATTCCTGTTCATGAACATACACAGATTGCAGTACATCAGTTGAAAAAAATGGGTGTGTTTGAAAAATAAACTGAACAGGCTCTGTGGTATTTCAATGGTGCCAGACTGGACTTGCTGTGGCGTTGTGTACTAAAAACAGAATATCCTAGTATTGATTAGCAGGCTGGCTCAAGGCATTGCTGTTGGGCCTGTCCACTGGAGTGAGACTCATATGGGCTGTGGGGACGGACTGGAGTTGAGGTGTGGGGGTGAGTTAATCTCCCTGAACTGGGGCAGATGTTGTTGACGAGCCCCTATTAGATCAGCTAAAATGGCCGTGGGAAAATGGCATCCAATCCTTACGGGGTCAGGACTTTGAGCTGACCCTCACGGTCTCTTCCTACCTCAGAGAGCTGTCCATTCTCCTGCACTTCTATCTAAGAGACAGGCTCACCTCTCCTGCCTATGTCCATTGTCTCGTGCTACTATTGTATGTTTGCTGTTCTTGTACACGTAAACCTAACCTCTTCCTCTTCTTGCAGCACGTGTCACGATTTTGGTTCCTCTCTGTGTTTTATGTTCATGTATTAAATGTGTTGATGCCTTGTTCACTTTAGTTTCACTTTTCTCTTTAGTTTACATCAGTCTCAATATCATTTTACTCCATTATTTGCCCCCAACACTCTTAAAAATAGGTTCCAAATTGTTTTTTTTGTTTTTTTTTCGCAGTGATGCCATTTTGGGTTCCCCAAAGAACCTTTCATGGAACAGATCTTAAAAGAACAATTTTTTCAACTTCTTAATAATCTGAAGAACATTTTTTTCACTGTAACAAACCTTTTATACAATGGAAAGTTTCCACAAAGGTTCTTCATGGAACCATCAATGCCAATAAAGAACCTTCATTTTTAAGTGAAGAAACTCCAAAACAGTCAGTCATTTGGAATGTGAATGTCATTTTTTTATATGTGTAAATCAGATCAGGTCATACATTTTAAATATGAGCAGTTTCAGTATTATTTGACATTTAAAGATAATTACAAATAATGTCTAGGTGAATGTGCCAACTTGCTTCTCTTCTCCAATGATTCTGATGTTTGTTGGTAATTATAGCCATGGTTGAATCTCCATGGCATTACACAACCACAAAGAATGTAGAGTGGGAGGTTTAAAGGGCGGTTGCCGCTCCAATTCAGGCTTGGCCCTGCAGTCCAGGTGCAAGTGACTTGCATTGAAGTCAACATAAAGTAAATAATTCTAATTAATAGAATCCTAACATAAAGGGTCTGATTCTTATGGAAAGGCTGTGGCTATATAGAGGAAAGAGCAGTTTAAACTTTTAGTAGGTGATATTGTGTTGTAATTTGATCTGTGTCAAAAACTTTTAAGTATTGTTTCACCATGCCAATCTTTAGACCCCCTACCTTCATGCATATGTATGTAAAATATGTAATATTCTGTAGAGGTTTAGGTTGTTTAGGCCAATATCCAGAAATTCCATTTCTATGTTCCATAAATTGCTGTCAGCACAGTTCCCACAGCTAATCACCAGTTACAATAAAACTTTAACCTTTCTCTGGTGCAACCAGTCAAGGCCACCCTTCGTTTATGTTAAACGCTGCACATTTGTAGTATTTGGGATAGAGTTTATTCATTGAATGATTCCCTGGAGCTTCTGTTGTCAATCACTCTGAGAAGTGGTGGCCTGAAGGGGAATTAGTCATTATGATATTTCAGTGAAACCCCTCGTAGAGCCGTGGAGCCTTAACTGAGAGTATGGAAATTTCCCTGAATGTGGAACTACCCTGCCCTTAACGTCTGCACTGCTCTCTTGGGTGGAGCAGGTGCAGTGAGTTTCTCTGACGCAGGATGGAAACAGGTTTTAGGGTGCCTGTCTTTAACCCAGCCTCTCCAAGATAGAATTGGGTGGAGTATGAGTGACACTAGGGCAGATGGCACCGTTTTAGGGACATATCAACCAAGAGAAAAATGTCAGAGGTTGTCTTTCAGAGTTTATTTTATTCAGCCTGATCTCATCAGAAAACTATTTTATGAGCTGGCAATTTCATATGAATTTGTACAGTGTGATTTGCATTGAAAAGTGCTATTTTTTTAGAAAAAAAAGTAATGATGAATGTCCTAACCTGTAAGCAGATTGTATGAATTCATATGAATTAGCCACCATTTCACCAAAACATAAAGCCGTTTTGAATTGCCATGAGAGTGGGTTGGTTTTATTTGAGTATCAACTTCTCAACCGTCTCAGATATTTCTCCTCAAATTCCTTCAGAGAAATAAATATGGACACACAAGAAAGTTGTTGTTGTACAGTAAGAGTATAGAGTATAGTAAACTAACATGGATAGCATAGTTCAGATAATTTTGGTCATAAAGGAATTTGCTGAGATATATTTGACTCTTGCAGTTTTAGCTGACTACCGATGACACTTTAAGATTTCTTCTGAAACTCTAAAGGAGACATGTGAGATTATTAGGGTATTTCACTCAGGAAAAAACCCCACCTGAGAAGCAGAAAACTTCATGAATTAATTTGCTCTCTATTTAAAATAACACTAACATCTCATTTGGGAATTTTCTTTATGGAAACTTTTGAAGCAGATCTTTATAGAGTCCACATATTTTGGTGAATAGTAGAAGGAGAACATGTTGATAAGTGATACACAATATATGTGCAATGACAGTGAAAGCAGTTGGGAAAGTAGAGACAATACTTGCAGTACAGAGGTTAAGGGGTTGGGGGCAGGGATGTGAAACTGGGGAGATTAGGCCTCTCATCTAGGCCACAGATATTGATTAGTGTAGGTTGGGTCATCGAGAAGAAACAGAGATTGACAGATGAACAATAGTATTATGCCTGCCTGATGACTCCTTGTCATGTCTGTAATGTCAGAGGTTTTGAGGATGCTTGGAAAGTACGTACATTAGTCCAACTCATCAGACATTCTCACCAATCCCTCTCTTTTTTAATCCTCTGTGTTATTGGTGAATGTCTTCACTCAGGAGAACATCTTATAGTTCTCTATGTGCATAGAAACAAGACCCTACGCAGAAGTGCCTCACTTGTTTATTGATTAGTTGCCATTGTCAGTCAGTCAGTCAGTTCTCTGAAAGATGTGTATTTGTGTGCCAAAGTCTCATATTAGGGCATTCGGGGGTGGGGGTCTAAAAACGTAACGCTTGTTTCCCTTTATATGCTACTTTTTCAGCAACTGTGTCCCACTCCAGTTTCTTTCACTTCAGTTTCGGTGGGTAAGATGTTTCAGTCAATAAAAGAATGATAATGAGCCTTAATGTTTTGTCATTTTTTAAATTTCTTTGTGGTTCATAATGTGAAAGGTTAAAGGGGTCATTTCCTAAACCTAATTTTTGAACTTTTTGAACTGTTTTTGTCTCTACAATGACAGCAAGTGAAGAACAATGTAAGGACCAAAACAATGTATAGGACTCCAGTGACTTTCATTATATAAACAAAAAAAAAAGAAAACACTCAGACATTTTTCAAAATATCTTCTTTTGTGTTCCTCAGACGAAAGAAAGTCATAAAGGTTTGGAACGACTTCAACGACACAAGGATAAATGATGACAGAATTTTTATTTTTGATTGAACTTTCCCTTCAATTTACTCTAGACGTGAAGCACAATAGCATAAGAGCATAAGCATATTCCATTTAGACCATAATACAATAGAATTGAACAAAAGACAGATGCTTAATTGTATTTGTTTTGATATTTCATGTCATAGTCAGTCACCCAGCATTGTGTCCTGCTTTTAAGTATTGTCCTCTTTGGTTCTCTTTGGTTCATAAGTTTTGCCTTTATAGTCTCAATCACAATTGCATAATATGATATTTTGAAGTGCTTTAAAGACACTTGCGTACATCAACAGCCTTATTATTTTGTCCACTCCAGCCTGTCACTCACAGCAGCACTCCAGAGTCTATTAGCATGTGAGTGAGCTTGTAGAAAGATCAGTAGTTGGTGTGGCTAGCTACTTGCAAGAGTGAGAAGGAACACCAACTAATGAGCAGTAGCCGAAGATAACGTAAAATAAACAAAACCCAGCATAAAAGCCCAGAATCCCTTTTATTGTTTCCCCTTCATTTTGGCCACCTTTCATCTCATTGAGTGTTGTGTACGCCGATGTTGACTGTGCCTACAGGCCTTGCTTGTCAAAATAGTATTACCGTGGTTTTATAGCTCATTAAAACGCCCTGTTTCGTGGGAAACCAATCTTGGCTTTTAACAGTGGGTTAAGGTGATATCCTTTTCACCAGTGCCTTGAAAATGCTCTCTATAGGTCAAATGAGACGTAAAGCTCTGAAATGCACACTTTGTTCCACGAGTCGAACCCGAAAAAGTTCATTCGCATCCCTCTCTCCAAACCCCCGGCAAATATCACACCTCGGATGCATAAACATGCCTGAGCTCCACACATCAAGCCACGCAGGGGGCCTGGCCGGCTATAGAGCCGCACTGTGACACCAATCAGGAATGATGGCAGCCCCTTTTGTCATGCTAACAGGAATTGCCTCTTCTCTTATTCAAATGCTCTCCTTCTCTCCCTTCATCCCTCTCTCCTTCCTCATGGGCCATGTAAATCCATACTTAGAGAGTTTGAAAAAGAGGGAGAGCGAACGAGAGAGGGAGTGAGAACTCCCTGTCCCCAGAACCGTTGATCGGTGGGCCTCTCTCCTGGGGGTCAGCGTGGCTCTCGCAGCGTCGAGCTGTTTCCATGCCCAACCGAGCGCATTTCATATTCAAATGCTCCAATCAGGCCTGTGACCCGCAGGGGGCTTTTTTACAGCCCGGGCCTTGGGTCAGTGGGTCAGGATGGTGATTTAATAGCCAGGGCGATGGGAGAAAAAAGGGAAAGGAGTGATTTAGTGACTGAATGAGTCATAAAAAAAGCATTTTTCTGAAGTTGTCTTGTAAATGCGTGTAGCTTGCATCAGTTTGGCGCATTTCTCTCTTCACCTGACTAAGGCACCTGTTTGCGCCGTTAAAATCACTGAGGACGTGTCAAGAGTGACAAAGGTTTAAGGTCCTTCTGTGGTGTGGTGTGTTATGGGGCAATCTTACCTGAGCATCTTGTTATTCATGTCTCGATAGGTGTGTTCGCTGCTAATTACATAGAGCTGGTATATATATATGTGTAGGCTTGTTGTCATGTACTAATTATTCTGGAGACTGTTTTGCCTGCATGTGAACGCTGAATAAAATTTGATGTTAAGTTGTCATTATTTAGTACACGTCTGACATATGGTGGTTTGCCCTCTGGCGTACACTGTGGATACCTATAGAAGCTAATGATACAGCAGGTATAGCTTTAACACAGTATTGAAATATACCAGAATGAATTTCACTACACACAGAAACATGTTTACCCAAAAGTACCTGCAAAGTGAATGAATCAGAAACAGAACAGAAAGTTCATAGTCAAGCAATCAGAAGGTATTTGTTTGGTGTTATTTAATTTTTTTATTATAATAATCATAATTATTTTTTAAATAATTAAATTAAAATGTAAAAAAATCGAATGAATTGGAAACAAAAAAAAGTTCATAGTCAAGAAAGAGAAGGTATGTGGTTGTATTATTAATTTTTTTTAACCATTATCATTTATAATTATAATTTTAAGTAATTCAAACAATGTTTTTTCTTTCAAATTATTATTAAAATAATTAAGTAAAATAATTACTTTTTCCAGAAGTTTGTATTGTTTAATTACATTAAAAATAATTCTTCAGAAACGGAGCAAAAATGTTTATAGTCAAGAAATCAGAAGGTTTTTGTTTTTTTATTATTTCATTTTTAATTATTATAATTATTTTTAATTAATTCAAAATTAATCAGAATAATGAAAATAATAAAAATTCCTGAATTATGTGCTAGTATTATTATCATTATTTTTTATTTGAACTATTTGTATTTTTCTTTCAAAATGAAAACGATAATTGTGAAAACAAGATTAAAATAAGTAAAATAATTAAATGTTCCTAAACTATGAGATATTGGAATCCAGTACTACATGTTTAGCAAGTTTCTCTAGGTTTTCTATAATCTTCTCTAGACTGTCCTAAATATACTCTAATATGCGAAGGGCTGATGGTGATGGGTGTTTAGCCGTCTCTTGATTGGGAGTCGTTAGTATTTAGCTTAAGTCCGTTGAGATGTAAAAGAGGCCTGTGTGTGAGAGCTGCGCTGCCCGCAGAAGCTCAGTAGCAGCCACTTCAGTGACTGACAGGTGGGTCAAAGTTGGGGATTTAAGGTGGCTCGGGGATTTGTGTGAGGCCCAATAGCCAGCCCCTTCTTTTACCCTGAACCAGTGAAGTTTTCAAATGCATGATGATGTGTGTGAGAGGAAGGGAATTAAAGAGAGAGAGAGACTGTGCTTAAAGTTGTGTGTGTGTGTGCATGGGTGAGTTTTAGCACAACCTTCAATGAGCACAGCTGTGTCGGTGCCTGCATGTGTTGTTCTCTCAGCCCGTGGAGAGAAAGAGCTCCTGCAGGTCTGCCGACTAATGCCATCCTGTCTCTCTCTTTCTGTCTCTCTTTCTCTGGTTTATAGCAACAAGCAGTTGCGTGACCTAGAATATGGCTGATAATAAAGTGATAATTCCCATTCTCTTCATCTCTACAAAATGATGTGCATCTAGACCAGGGGTGCCCAAACTCGGTCCTGGAGGGCCGGTGTCCTGCAGAGTTTAGCTCCAACTTGCCTCAACACTCCTGCCTTTAGGTTTCTAGTATGCCTAGTAAGAGCTTGATTAGCTGGTTCAGGTGTTTAATTGGGGCTGGAGCTAAACTCTTCAGGACACCGGCCCTCCAGGACCGAGTTTGGACACCCCTGATCTAGACAAACATAATAACAAACATTTTATGTCACATTTTCTTTTACCTTGCATTGTTTTGTCTATGGCTTTTGAGGATGAAGGTATACCTAATTTGTCTAGCTTCTATCAACAGATAAATTTGTGGCAAAATACAGAAATACAGTTTGATTGGATGGAACCTTGACATCAACAACAAAAGATATGGCAAGTGTTTTATAAACCTATTTATTTTGCTATCTATGATTATTATTTGCACTTACATTATTTGCTTTTTTTTTTTTTTTCAGAACAGAACTATGACCCCTTTTTGAGTCCCAACCCACCAGTTGCACAACAGGTACAGGTTTGTCACTGCTCATGTAAAATTGCTCTTAATAATTACTAGAAGGACTTTCTTAAAAATCCTTTAGTACTCCACAAGCAGCATATTGAGGATTTAATGCAGTTTGACAGAGCTCAAGGGATTTGTGCTCTAGACCCTCAAAGGCTTCCCGAGTGTCATAACCCTTTGTGTAGAGCCTTTTAATGGAAAGGACTGCATTGTAAGGCAGGGGAATCACTGAACACTCAGGGGAGGAGAGCCTGATTTTCATTGACTCTAAGCTGAAAACAACCATACAAATATTATTTTCTTAATCAAAGAACTGTATTTTACTATTAAGATCATAAATACACTTCTTTCTACCTGAAATGATGATTAGAGCTTTTGGTTTTTAAGTATTATTTTGTAATAGTCAAGTTTTAAAGCTCATATATAAACAACAACAGAATTTGCTAAATCTAAATTGCAAACCATACATACACAAGATATCAAAAATGAAAGACAGTAGCACTTTACAATAAGGTCTTAATAATGTATTACTAAATGTTTAAATTAACTTTAATTAAGATTAATAAATGCTTTAGAAGTATCTTACATTGTTAGTTCATGTTAACTAATGTTAAGTAAAGAAACCTTTTTTGTAAAGTGTTAGTGGTGAAAATGGTTACATATATTTCTATTATTTGTTGCTTGGAGAAATTCTGCTAAATGAAGCAAATTAAATATATTTAAAATGTATACATTATAAATTATATTTAAACATACACTACCATTCAAAATCTTGGGCTCAGTAAGATTTTATTTTGGTTTTCGAAAGTCTCATAGGCTTACAGAGGCTTCATATATTTGATGAAAATAGCTGAAGCAGTAAAATTGTTAAATATTAGTAGTCTTCAGTGTCACATGATCCTTCAGAAATCATTCTAATATATTGATTTGCTGCTCAAGAAACATTTGTTATTATTTTCAAAACTGAAACCTGTTGTGCTGCTTAATATTTTTGTGGAAACCATGATACATTTCCTTCAGGATTCTTTGAAGTATAGAAAATTCAAAAGAACAACATTTATTTGAAATACTCTTTACTGACTTTACTGTAACTTTTGATCAATTGAATGTGTCCTTTCTGAATGAATGTATTAACTTCTTTTGTACTGACCCCAAACTTGTGAAAGGTAGTGTAAGATCCAATTATAGCTATGGGTATTTAATCTCTGTCTAAATTTTATTATACTGTGTTATATTAATAATGTGCCCTGAAAAAAAAAGTTTTAAGGTCAGACTGCAAACACTTCTCTTCAAAATGTTCCCATACCACTAGCTCAGTGTAATCCTGTGATCCGTCAAATAGAACTTTTTAGCTCTGTTACATGCTAGACCTCCCACGCAATAATAAAAAGTTTTCTCATTGTGTGGATTTCTCCAGAAAGCCCGTAAAGTCTGAGAAAATCGATCCAAACAAGCCTTAATTCTGTCATTAGGTGAGAGAGAGTCGCTCTGTGATTGGCTGCCCGTCTGCTCCATATTCAGAGGTGCTGGATGAGGCAGAGGGCCCGCCGGGAAAATGGTGTTGTAATCAGGAGCCGGCTGTGCTGCCTGATCAGGTATGAAGTCAGCTTCCACCTTCCTCAAAATCCTTCCTCATCTTCCTCTCGTCTCATTCATGTGGAGCCTGATCTCATGTACTATTACACTATATGACCGCGGGCTGTTGATAGCTGGAGAAATGAGGCTGTGAGAGAGTGTATGTGTGGGGTTTGGGGGACTATGAGATGTTAGTGCTAGTAAGTTGGGTGGGGGTACTTTTTTGTTCCCACATTTGATTATTCAGGTTGGTTGAACTAAATTTTTGAACTCATAAAATTCGGATCCCCTTTGGGGGCTATTTACATATATTTCAATCCCCCCTCCTACAGTCTCCCCAGCTTCTGTCTTTTCCCTCTGAATGTGAAAAAAGAGGGCAAAGCAACCAGGCCTGTCTGGTTTTTAAGATGTCACTGTGGTGTGAAATATAGGCGAACAAGCAGGGCTTTGAAACTCAAACTGAACCCCCCCCCCACACACACACACTTACCTTCTGTTTCTCACTCATACACGTACTTGCACACAGAGACGACAGACCACCCCTCTCTCTTCATGCTGCCTAGTTGGTGAGCGCTGTGCCCACTGAGACAGATCCATCTCTGGGGTCGTGTGTATGTTCGTGTGAGCATGTGTGACAGTGCGTTTGTGCGTTCAGTAGGCTGGTGGGGTACAGGCACCAGACGCAGATGTTTGGGACGGGACTGGCGAGGATGCACCTGTAGTCACTCCATCATGTGCCAAAGACTCTGGCATCTCTTAAAGTATTGGTCAAAACAGGTCATATGGCATTTTATCTTAAAGAGATAGTTCATCCAAAAAAAAACAAAAAACGTTTTGTTCCAAATCTGTATGGCTTACTTTCTTTTGTGGAACACAAAAGAAGATATTTAGCAAAATGTCTCAGTGTTTTTTCTTTGTCCATATAATGTCTGTTGGACCTTTATTTTATCGGAAAAAAATAGTAAATTATTTTGGGGTAGGCCCTCATTTGAGTGAGATGTGTTTTGTTGTTGTTGGTAATGCCAATGCTTAATTCGAAAGATGCTTCTTATGGACGTTTGGAAACGAACTCCCTGTTAATTTGACATAACACAAACACATGTCTCCTTGGATTGATTTATCAAGGGGCGTGAAATAGTTTAATTGTTTCAAATGAACACACTCGCGCCCCTGCATTGTGGATTAATTTTCTGACGAAGTCTCCGAGGGCCAGGTCTTAAATTTCGCATGGGCCCGGTGCCCGGGAGCCCGCTGGAGAGATAAAGAGAACACATATGTAGTCAGGCTCAGTCACGCTCCAGTTGAGCCATCGCAGCACAGAGAGTTACAGCTGGCATGATGGGAACACTTGTTTGTTTAGGGTTGTTTTTCTGCCGAGTGCCATGGTCTGGTTGGATGGCACTTGTTTTGTACGCTCCATCTGTGTATGTGTGTATGTGTTTGGTAAGTATCAGGAGCATGGTGAGGGTGGTAGTTTTCTGCCGAGTGCCATGGTCTGGTCGGATGGCACTTGTTTTGTGCGCTCCATCTGTGTATGTGTGTGTATGTGTTTGGTAAGTATCAGGAGGCTGGTGAGGGTGGTATTTGGGAGGGGGGGCAGGGTGGCATTTAGTCAAAAAGTGTTCCTGGCTCCCAGTATCTCCCCCCACCCTCCCCCAGTCCGCCCAGCTTGGCCGTGTTCGCTCCCCAGCGCGCAGGCAGAATGCAGCGTCAGGAACCCGAGCACTGAGCTCCCATTGTGTATGCTAAGCAAAGCGGAATGGCCGGGTGACAAAAGAGGGAGGAGTGGGGCTCAGGGAATACAAAGCCCGGGGGAGGGAAGGGATGGTGGGGGGGTAAAGGGGGCGTTCTGCCGCTGAGGGCTAAATAGATCCACTCAGCCCCCCAAACCCCATCCATAACCCCTGTCCCCACCTCCGAAAAACACCCCTCTTTCCCATCCCAACCCCTCTGGAGAAATTGGTGCACACTATACAGGCAGAGCTGTAAACTTAATGAGTCAAGTTTGAGATGAATTTTGCACTGTTTTGAACAGTAAAATGTGGTAATGCAAGAAGTCTGAAATGCATCAAAGGATTTTTGAAGGACTGACATTTGAAGCAGTGTTGGTTTTGTGTATAGACACATAATAAATAATATAAATTATTGCAACTTTATAACTCACAATATGACTTCTGTACATCACAATTACTACTTTATATCTTACTGTCTGACTTTTTATATATTTATATATTGCTGTTTCTTGTTATTGTGATTTTATTTCTTGCAATTGCAAATACATAATACTGTTCAAAAGTTTGGGGTCAGTAAGACTTATTTAAGAGAGAAAAATTAATTAATTAAAACTTTTACTCGGCAAGGAGGATACATTAAAATTAATCAAACTTGACAGTAAAAATGTATAATATAACAAAAGATTTTTCTTCCAAACAAATGCTAATAAATTCATCAAAGAATCCTGATTTTTCTTTTAGTTTGGTTTCCACAAAAAGCAGCACAACTGTTTTGAACACTGATAATAATAAGAAATGTTTCTTGTAAATCAGCATATTAGAATGATTTCTGAAGGATCATGTGACACTGATGACTGGACTAATAATGTTGAAAATTCAGCTTTGCAATCACAGGAATAAATTACATTTTAAAATATATTACAATAGAAAACAGCAATTTTAAATTGTAATAATATTTCACAATATTTCTATTTTTACTGAGCAAAAGACTTCTTTCCAAAAATTTTTTTTTTTTACCAACTTCAAACTTAATATTTCACAGCAACTTAATTTCTCATGATCGTGATTTTATATCTCATAATTATGACTATTTTGCATGCTTGCATCTCATAAATGTTGCCATTACTCTAGTATACAAATTTTTATTTTATTTTGTCAGGCAGTGTTGTGTGTCAACTGTGGTTACTGTCTTAAAGTTCAAAATAGTTGTATGCAAAATTTCCAGCAGGACCTGTAACAGATTAAATTTTACTCTGCCATTTTCAAATATGGTTTCATTGAGAATAACGGCTGATTTGACTTGATATTACTTGGCTTGCGGATTCTGGGACCCCAAGCATACCTAAGTCACTATACCAGTTGGGTCGTCCATTGAGCGGCTCTGGGTGCCTTTCTCAATGATGATGTTCAAGTTAACATCCGAATGGCTTGTAGTCATGGGGAGCTCTGATTCTGCCCTGTGGGCTGGAAGTTCACAAAGCCAGGGGCTGGTCTTTGATGAACCCTCTTCCTCGTTCTGCCCTTCCTCTGCCCTCTCAGATGCAAGGTATCTTCAGCACATCAAAGAGAGGATCCATACAGAGTCCACTTGATGCTATTACCCCCAAAACACACACTCGCAACCCCCACCTCTCCTTACGCACACATACACCGGCCAGCGCATACACTTTACATTTGAAAAAAAAAAAAAATCACCCGTCCCATCTGTTTGGCTATCTACTGGTCTCCTTGCCCTCTGTTTGTTCTGGTGCGGTAGGAAGTGGCTCACTGGGTGACTTTCCCCATCTTTTGTGATGTGAAATGAAAGGGGAGGTTTGAATTTGCTGCTGTAAGACCCTCGGGGCAACAATTCGGGTGCCCAAGACAACGTACGACAGAGATAAAGATGCCACCACCCAAAGGTGTGTATGTGTGCCGGGCCAGAGGTGAGCATGAATGTCGCTCGTCAGCCTAGCGTTCTCCCGGCAGGCCTGACCCGTGGAGTCATTATCCCTCCAGATAAATCACCTCGCAATCAGTGTGTCTGAAGCCCCCTGCTCTCCAGATGATTCCCCTGCTGATTGGCCTAACTGGACTCCTGTCTGAGGAACGATTACCCTGCATTGTTTTCTTTATGGCACATAGATTGAGCTGTTGTTAGCATTCGCTTGCAGGGTGGAGGCAGCGTGTGTGAGGCCGGGGTGTGCTCTGAGGTCGCTCTCTCTTCGTTTGATAAGAATAACAGGAAAAGCACAGGCGAGCTTTCATTCTAATGATTTTGAATGAGCCCTTGAAATGGCAAACTATGATTACTTGAACAGGAAATTGTAGCCAATTTGTCGAGGTTACGGCCAGATTCATCAATGCCGCAACTGGAGAGTGAAATGATCAAGAAATAGTTGGAACGTTGTTAGTGAGATTATTTGGCGTTGACGCTAGAAGAGGGCACTACTTTGACACTACTTGCAAATGAGCTTTTATAAGCCTGAGTTCCAGTGGTCAAGCCTTTATTTGTATTGCTGTTTACCACTACCTAAACACAAGAAGATACATTTTCAATGACATTTATGAGCATAGTTCTCCATGTTGGGTTTCTCTTCTATTTTGGTAAACTGGATGAATTTTGATCCCAGTATTCATGATAGACTGACAACAGTATTGAGGTTCTGCTACATCTTACAAAACATTGCTTCTGAGATATACTGTGCTGTTGTAGATGTGAAGAAGTAGGGTTATATTAAAACAAATATCAATCCTCTCAAAGTCCTTCTTAAGAAACAGTGCATTTATTTATTTTCAATTTACTTAATGGCTCTCCTGAATTTTCAAGAAAACATGCAGAGTTGTAATAGGCATAGACATTGGGAGACTGTTTAAGTTAGTGGCTAACAAGTGTAGGTTTTTCAGTATCAGATTTTTAAACTATTACCTCTAATCCTAAAAAATGTCTTCCCCACTTATGTCTGGGCAAAGCCTGAAGAGCCAGTAGGATTGTAGGTGGATGAGCATTTATATGTATATGGAATCCAAAAGTCTTAGATGACCCTGAAGGATTTAAACATAGAATAAACAGAATATTTCAGACAAACTGAAGAAAAAAAAATATTATGACATAACGAATATAAAATAAAAGATTCTGCACTATTTCTAGGTCACTAATTAAATAAGTCACTTTGTAACATGTTATGTTACTCTTTATACAGACGGTCAGATGTTCTTGTTTCCACTGAAGCTCAAGATGCTCACGAGATTTTACATTTAATGTGTGTCAAAAAACAAAGAAGTTTTCAATTCATTATAATTTTTCACCCAAATTTAAAAGCATTTTCACTACTGGTCTCAGACATGTGAACCTATATATAGTAATATATACTTATATGTACATTTCAAAACAGCCTCCTGTAACTTAGTTTCATATTCAATCAACACTTAAAACCGAGTCTTGTAATTCTGCTGAATTGTAATTATCTGCATATTTCTTGCAAGTATATACGCCACAGGACAGGGTGTTTCCACAAAAGGAACAAACAGCGAAGAACTGCTTCAAAGAAAGAGGGTCCATGCATTATTATAAGGATTATGTATACTTTATGAATCTTTGTTGCTCTTCCGTCTTTCATATGCTCATGAAAGTGGGTGGAAAGGTCTCTGTGTGTGTGTGTGTGTGTGTTTGTATGTTTGGGGCAGTGAACCTCACACTCTCTCTCTTTCGTAATCCTCAGTTCCCCAGTTTACGGCCGTCCTTAACTGTTACGTTCGCCCCACACTGCACTAACCTGATTTTCAGGTCTTGTTCATGGGCAATATCAACTGTAAATGTGCTAGAGAGAGAGAGAGAGAGAGAAATGAAGATGTTGTGTTGGGTTTGGGCTCCTAGGTGGGGCTAAAATGCAACACAGCTGAGCAAACCTGGGCCACCACAACAACATCTTGTGTTTTCTTTTTTAATCCACACTTTCTCTCGGCTGTCTGTTTGAGAAAGGAGTAGGAGGAGGAATGTACCAGACCCATTGTGGGAAAATAATAGACCCTGAATGCTGATGGTTTTCTCTTTTTGTTAGTCTTCACCTAGAATACATGAGGCAGGGCGCAGAAATGACAAACACAGAGCTTCTGCATCTGGTTCACATGAAAGGCCTGTATACGCCTGATGTAAACACGCCATCAATGAAAGGCCAGATTGACATCATTCTGCTTTGAAGTATTGTACGGTTAGTTGGGAAGTTGAGGAAGTTTAGGATCACCATCCATTCACGAGAGGTTTATTGCTTTTGTAGATTAATACCTTTCTTTTTTTTTTTCTTAAATAGAGCAAAGGATTTTGAAAATATATCAAAAATTGTCTATCTATCTATCTATCTATCTATCTATCTATCGTCTATTTGTCTGTCTGTCAATTTTCCAATACCAATTCCAAAATTGCTTTATTGACATGACTGTAAAAAATACAATATTGCCAAAGCTTGGAATATATGTGGAAAAATATAATAATAGCAATGAAAAGATCAAAATAAGAGAAGAAAACATGAAGACAATTGAAACTTAAATAAACAGTGTAACAAATTAGAATGTGTGCACATTTGATACCACAGTGTTTAAACACAGTGTGTGTCTGTCTGTCTGTATATCTATCTATCTATCTATCTATCTATCTCTTGTTTGTCTCTCTCTGTCTATCTCTCGTCTGTCTGTTTGCCTGTCTATCTGCTTGTCTACCTGTCTATAATCAGCCAAAAATAGGAACAAGATCACCATTAACATACAAGCTAAATGCAATAGAGAGAGTTAAACTGGGTTTAGTCAGCGTGTTCTAAGGCTAACTCTCTGTTTGGGTGTGGGTCATTTCCTGATCTTTCTGCAGGTGGAGACCTGACAGACGTGCCAGTCCTGCTGCCAATTGTCCTCCGCCTCAGCCTGCAGACATGGCTTAATACTCACACACACACAAACACACACTCATGCAGACTTACACATGCATACTTATTTCAGCTTCATCTTTAAAATCACTCAATCATGCACCCGTGCCACAAACACAAATACTGCTGAAAGCATGCATGATTGTCAGCCTGTCAATCACATCATATGTCAACTACCTCCCATGATTCCCAGGCTGTCACACATGATCTCACACAGACCTGTTTGTGCATTAAGAACATCAGACAAGAATGCAGATACACAAACGTAATATGTAGAGTTAGGTAACTATATTTAAACTCTTACTATCACTCTCTCTCTTACGCGCACACACACACACACACACCCATTTCTATTACATAAAACACCTTACTCAGCCCCCTTTTCCCCGGTCATGTATGAAAGATGAATGAGAGCTTACATGTTCCTGTCAGAATCCTGATTTTGGAAATCGCTCTATCAACAAATCTCACCCTCCGCCCTCATATGTCACAGCACGTAATGAGCAGTGCGTGAGGAGAGCCTGTGTTGTAATTCCATGTAACATACCTGTTCAGGGTGTTCTCACACTGAAAAAGACAAAGAGAGAGTATAAGGGGAAGGCTATGCTAACAGCACTGAGTGTTTTTCCTCTTGCTTGTTGTTTACCATAATAATATCTATATGCCTAATAACATATGCATATGTATATACCAGTCAAAAGTGTAGAATAATTAAGACTTTTTCATGTTTTTAAAAGAATTCTCTTATTCTCACCAAGTCTGCATTTATTTGATAAAAAATAGTAATATTATTTTACTATTTATTTTTACAGTGATATTTTATCATCATCATCATCATTATTGTTATTATTATTATATAATGTAATGTTAAAATTTTAAATGTTTTCTATTTAAATATATTTTAAAATGTAATTTATTCCTTTCTATTTCAAATAAATGCTCTCTTGAACTTTCTATTCATCAAAGAATCCAGAAGAAACAGTTTCCACATAAATATTAAGCAGCAAAAATGGTTTTTAACATTGATAATAAGAACCATTATTACTACTTGAGCAGTGAGCACCAATGATAATTGATAATAACTGAGTACCAAATCAGCATATTAGAATGATTTATGTGACACTGAAGACTGGAGTAATGGTTGCTGAAAATTCAGCTTTACTATCACAGGAATAAATTAAAACATATATTTATATAAACAGTTATTTTGAATTCTAGTAATATTTCACAATATTACTTTTTTATTTTTGATCGAATAAATGCAGCCATGTTTCAAAAACATTAATATGTATATATTTTATTGTTATTTAAATATTATCTGTATTTAAATATAAGAATTAAACAAACACAGAGATATACTGTAGTAATAATAATACTGCACTGTAAAATAAAAAAATGGTGTATTTAATAATAATAATAATAATAATATTTTACAGAACCGTAAAAACAACAATGCTAATATATTTGTCCATACATGTTGAAACCTCCTGTGGTCCTGCTTCAGCCACAACACATGTATCCTCATTTTTATAATAATTATTTTTGATTGAAGATGTTGTGATTCTTCAAATGGCACAGTATGGGGTGTACACCCAATGTGAGTCAGTTAGATTTGTTTGCATTTGCTTCAAAACTAATTTCTGGATAAAACTGCACGTACGTGCATGCAGGTCTGCATGTTTGTTTTGGTGTGCATAGCTGCGGTACGAACAAAGTTATGTCTATAAGCAATAAGATTTGATTCCATGGGTGGGTGAGAGTGTGTGTATCTATATTTTTGCCTGAGCATGCATCTGTGCGTGTGAGCATGCATGTGTGTGTTGTGTTTGAGTGTGTATGCATTTTGTGGCCTCTGGGTCTGTCTGTGAATCATTCTCATGAGGTAAACCCCAGTAAAGCTGTCCTAGTCCTCTCTAATTCCTCATTAGCTCACGGCAGGCTGTCTCAGGGGGATTTGTGCTGCCTGTGTGAGTGTGTGTCCGGGTGTGTGTTAGTTTGAGCCCATGCGGTCTGAACGTGGAGAACCACAGGGCCTCTCTGTGGGAGACTGCCATGAGCCAGGTGTGTGTCCACTGGCAGGTGCTTGTGTGAGGGGGAGGAAGTGTTTAAACGAGCTCATTGGGTGGGTCGGCACAGCAGTGCGTTAACTAGATCACAGTTTGGGATGTTCTCCTCGGCTTATACACTGTCAGTGTATTATAACCTGTTTAAACTCTTCTCTGGGACATTCTCATGGCGTTATCCCTCACAAAAAAAAAAGTACTGTGGTACAGTCATGGTATTGGGTGCTCATACCGTAGTACTGAATGATAACCATATTCCCGTATCAGAGAAATTTTTAGCACTTCTTTGTTTGTAAAGGACATTTGAAACAAAGCAGTTCCTCAGCAGTGTAAGTAATATTTTGTATGTATCTCGTAATGAATGTTGTACCATTGAAATCTTTCCTAAAGTGTTCTTTTAATATCTAATTACATAAATGTTTGACTTTCAGTGATTTACAGGTCTTATACCACCATGATGGCACAGTTACTGGTCCACCCCACTTCTATATTTAAATGCATTGAGCTCAACAAAACAGGTGAGCCAGACGTGTATATTCAGTGTTCATTTGATATTACTCTGTTTGTCTTGTGTGTAAAGGGTTTCTGTTCCTGTTTGCTTTTGTTAGGGACACTGAGCCCCCCTCTTACCGGGATCATCTGTCTGCCTGGTGGACAAGCTGCGTCCTGCCCACTGCACCCAATTCACATAGAAATTTACTCAAATACGACAGGTACTTAAGTTAATTTTTGAACATGAAATTAATCTGCTAACCCAAAGGCCTTTAGAAAAAGGAAATTCAATGATAATTTTAAGCCTGGCCTATAATACTATGTCTAAACCATAATCATGTTTTTTTATTTTATTTATTTATTGTGATGCTTACATTGAAAAAACACTGGGTGACACTTTAGTTTTAAGTCCCGTTAGTTAACGTTAGATAATGCATTAACTAACATTAACGATGAGCAATACTTTTTGCAGTATTTATTAATTTTTGTCAGCATTAGTTAATAAAAATACAACTGTAATAAATGCATTAATAAGTACTGAAATAATTAACATTAACTAAGATAGAGTTAGTTCATGTTAACTAATGTAGTTATCTAATGTTAATAAATTAAACTTTATTGTAAAGTGTTACGAAACATGTAAATAATCATAGATGAAATTTTAAGTAATAGGCCTACAATTTAATGTGGGATACATAACAAAACATTTAGCTGAATTTTAGCGTTGGTTGTAATTAACCTAATATTGTATTTTTGTTTAAAACATTTCATTTTTACAAAAAAAAAGAGTTAATGATTAAACAATAAAAGAAATAACTAGGACCCCCTAGAGGTCACAGGCCCCCTGTTGAAAATCCCGGTCTAATTGCAAATGGTTAACATTAAAATATAGTTTTGGTGTTTTTGTTTACAACTATGAGTTTGAATCATTAAGCAAGATGATTTTCTCCATCAGTTCTGCTCTCTTTAGCGCAAACCAGTGGCGATGAGTGGAAACACATGATTTGAACTGAGCTCTTGACAGCACGAGAAGCTAAAATGTGTTTCTTTCTGCATCTAGATTTTTTTACACTTGATACCTTCCTCTGTAAAATCAGAGAAAATGGTTATTATAATTGATGTGTTTCATTTTTAATGGGTTTGATATTTACATGACACATTTGTACTCAAGCAGTTATAACTGGACACTCCTGCAATATTAGGGAAGTGCATTTACCGTAACAGAGGACTCATTCTTCCCTTAGTGGACCCAGTCAGTCCACATGAAGTGCTCATATAAATGTGTCTGTAAGGTGTGAATTTTTTTTAAAACCATCTTTTCAGCTGTATTCTGTCTTTTTCTCAGTTTGTATTGTTAGACATCTGCGTGTTTGCTGAGAATTGAGTAATTACCTGTATAAGATAGCACTCCTGCTGGGAAACACTGCTAATCTCACTGACTGGCCTTCCCCGCAGAACAGCGTTTAGCTCAGTTAGAGGCTAAATGCTCAGTTTAGCTGCACAATTTAGTGTGTGCATGTGTGTTTGAATGGTCGCTCTCATTTCTGCCTGCATCAAATGAAGGCAGACACAGGGAACAGTGTTTTGAACAATTTCCTTTTCTTAAAGGCTGTTTTGCGCGATGGCTTACAGATGATAAGATGATAATGGTGACAATTTAGGGAATCTTTTTTTCAGTGCTTTTCTCTGGAAGAGGCTAGAAATGCCATCAAAGTGGTTGTAAAGTCCAAGTAAATGTAGTAAACTCCCCTAGTGAAAACAGTTTCACTCTCCTGTGTTCAAATGATTTATCGCTGATGATAAAGTTTGTGTTCTTTTAGATGTTTTTGGCAGTCATATAAACTGTGACTTGTAATTGACCATGACAATGTCATCACACACAAAAAAATCATTTTCTTAATTAGCATTATTGTCTTGTTTTTGAGAAAAACAAATATGTGAACATCCTTAAAACAAGATCAGCTAATTCAGAATTTATCTTTATTTAAAGATTATTTAAATTGTTAAATATTGTTTACTTATTCCAATTGCCAATTTGTGGTTAACCATTACCGAAATTTAGTTTTGATGCATATATGAATAGTAAATAAATCAAGATTTACCATCACAGGAATAAATTGCATTTGAAAATATATTGAAATAGAAAACAGTTATTTTAAATTGTCACAATATTACTGTTTTACTATTATAGTATATTACTGTATATTCATTAAACAAACAAACACACACACACACACACACACACACAGTTTTTGAGAAAAACAAATATGTGAACATCCTTAAAACAAGATCAGCTAATTCAGAATTTATCTTTATTTAAAGATTATTTATTTAAATTGTTAAATATTGTTTACTTATTCCAATTGCCAATTTGTGGTTAACCATTACCGAAATTTAGTTTTGATGCATATATGAATAGTAAATAAATCAAGATTTACCATCACAGGAATAAATTGCATTTGAAAATATATTGAAATAGAAAACAGTTATTTTAAATTGTCACAATATTACTGTATTACTATTATAGTATATTACTGTATATTCATTAAACAAACAAATACACACACACACACACACACACACACACATATATATATATATATAAAATTATTTATTCATTTTACCATTCTTTATTTTTACCTCTCCTCAAGAAGTCCCAAATATCTACATCAAAATGTAGTGAGGTTAAATAAATACAGACACGGTTTTGCTTTCCAGGTAAATGTATACCGTTTTAAGGATGATTAGATATTTTTTGCTGAAAAATAAGACAAAAATACTGTTTAAGAAAGGTTTTATTCAGAGAAACTCTTTGCAAATCCCTGTGGGATTCTCTTTATTCCAGGGGGCCTCTTTTTTAACACACATTCACAATGTTTTATAAAGCGTGGACTTCCTATTTACATTTCCTAAGTTAATTATACTTTTTGCACAATAATCTTAACCCATTTGAGATACAAATGAAGACATAATTTATTCCCTTCATAAACATTTTTTCCTTGTGGGGACGCAAGTTTGTTTTTCAGAAAGTCTGTCCCCATAAGGACAGCAAAACTTCCACACACACAAATCTATGCAGTCCTCTGGTATTTGTTCATTGTTTTTCTTCTCATGTCCAATTCCCTGCAGGTCCTGAAACAGGACTGAAACCAGAACAGACCTGAATATTCAGTTACGGATGCATTTTCATGCGATTGTCCAAAAGAAGGGCAAGAAGCTGTAAATGATATGCCATGAGGAGATCATATTAATATAACACACACACACACACACACACACACACACAAGCATACACACACAAGCAAACACACACAAGCAAACACACTCAAAATAATCTTCTAGTACTTCCATTGCATTCTCACAAGAGTCACACCCAGTCAGAACGGTAATGTGAGAACGTGTTTCACAGGGTCACTGCATGCAGGGAAATGACGGGATGCTCCAAGGTGGAAAACACACTGATCGATGTGTGTTTGGTTCTTGAGTTTGATTCAGAGCGATATGATTCTTCAAATGAATCTGAAGTACACAGTGCATGTCCCTGAGACCGACGGCCTCAGCTTGTCACTCGGCGGTTCGCCTGAGCGCTGGCACTCTGAAAGGGACAACAATATCCACTGATGTAATGTAAGAGATAGCGACCTTTTATGCGCTGCTTTATAACTTGTGGGCGTAATGTGAGTTTGGGGGGCGTGAGGGGGTGATGAAGCAGTGTCGCTGGAATCCGCAGTGTTGTGAGAGCTTCATACCTTTCAGCTTCATTAAACCAATTTCACGCCGAGGTGAGCTAAGAGAGGAAACTCTGAGTCTCTGCCGCCGTAACAATGGCGCATTGAAGGGATGAGGCGAAAGTAAATTAGGTACCACTTCACAGACGGCAAATTAAAATCTGAAAGTTGGATAGGAAAAGTTGAGGGGGAGATGATTATGTCTTTATTGTGCTGCTCTCAATCTAAAAAAAACCCTACCCATCCTTTTAGCAACCACCTTTGCCCCCCACCCCCCAAGCCTCTCTGCTCAGAAGAAATAATGATCTATTTCTTGTGTGGTAATTGGTTTCTAAGATGCCCTTGCCAAAAAAAGCACAGATTTTGAATCGTGAAGCTACTCTTAGCCTTCCTTTCAGTCACGTAATTTGGTTCTTATCAGTGATATATGATATCCTGAGAGAATCGTATAAATTAAACATAAGTGTGGGTGCTTATTTTTGTAGCGTCATTTTCATGTGTGATGTGTGATGGTGTGATGTCTGTCAGGGGCCTTCGTGTTAGAAACCGCTGAGTGTCACAATCTTCATGTCCTTTCATTTTAAGACACTGTCACTGAATTAAAGAAGCCTGGCATATTAGCAAAAAACTATTTCATATCGATGGCCTGTCTGTGTGTGTATGCTGTGGTGTGTGCGCTGTGTGCTTTCTCTGAGGCAATAGTAATGTGACCATGCAAAGAATAAAGGAGGCACTGTAAACAGTGCGCAATCATTAGAGGTGTGAAATCAGACACTGACAGTAACAGGAAGAGCGCTGAGCACTAGTACTGAACACTGGGCTGGGTGTTGGTCAGTGAGACCTCAAAAAATAAACTTTCACAGTTTTTTAAAATGTGTTTTCGCATGTAGGTGAGAGTGGGGTAAGATGTGTCGGTAGGAAAGATACATTAATCTAATCTAGCAAGCTGTATATGTCTTTGTCACATGACCATGCATATAGAAAGACCACATATAGCTGCATGGAATTGAGAAAAGTAACAATGTTTTTTTTTTTGCATGTCAGAAATGTTCTACATGGAAGGTACAATTAGTTTTATGTAAAAAAATAAAAAAAAAAGTTCTATATATTGCAAAAAAAAAAAAGATTTTATTACTCAGGATCTTTGTTTTGTTTTTCAGTACAAATATAAAAAAAATTGTAAATCAAGATATATTTACGAATGAAAAAAAATAACGGGATATAAAGTCTTGTTTACTGATAAAAAATGATGAAAATGTCAAAATGAAATGACTTGAGGCTTAATTAAGGCTTAACTAGTGATAAGAAACTTTAACACTATTACATAATGTTGAACGATGTTTCACTACACTACAGATATCTTTGTATAAAAATGCATTAGTACATTTTTTCAGATTTTATTCTTTAAAATTCTTTTGATTTAAAATGTAAATGGTTCAAATAATTTACCACTTGATATGACACAGATTACCCTAATGCGGGGTAAATTGTGCCACTGGTGTCTCTGGCCTTATGTTATAGCCACTTTCCTTGCAATTCTGTTAATATTAGGCATCATCAAATATAATTAGACATAATCATTATACATTTTTTTTCTCTTGCCTAGAGGTCAACTTAAGTATAAAGCGGCCCAGCTGACCCCACTCTCTAAACGTTAAACCTCTCTTTACGTATATAGCAGTTCAGTGTTGCTTTTATTTTTTTGGCTTTAATGACTCTGTTTAGTCTGGGAATCCTCTACAGGAGCGTAATTGTTTTTATCAGTCTGTCTGTATTGTGAGATGCTCCCTGATGATCTGTCCTGTCTCTCAGGGCCTCACATACACTTTCACACCCTCACACAAAGCTCTGACAGCATTTAGGCTTTACTGCCCCACAGCCCGCTGGCTTTACAAGGCAGACAGATCCCTCTCGCTGTAAACCCATCAGTCAGGAACAAAGAGGGCAGGTGCGAGCCTGCCTCGAGTGCTCACCTGCACCCAGCGGGGGATGAAGCCCATTCAGCTATCCCAAGAGGACATGCACTCCTCTCCGCTCCTGAACTTCTCTGTTCCCCATCTGAAGGTCCTCACTTTTTTCCGTTATCTACATCTTATCTGCGAAGAAAACTGCTACCATACAAAGGGTCCTGAAGAGATGAGAGGACTCAGGATTACAGTCTGAAGAAAAGGATAGACATGTGATTCATGCTGTTGTTTATAGAGATGACAGGTGGAACGACTCTAAATGCTCTCAAGCAACTTTGTTTTAATTTGAATGCATTTGTCAAACCCTTATAATAAGTAACATTCAAAGTATACTTTTCATACGTCTATGTATTCCCTAGGAATCAAACTCATGACTTTGGTGTTGCTAGCAACATGAAGTTTAAAACACCTTTAGAGATACAATTTTATAAATATTGTATCATACAGTATATGATACATTTCTAAGGCCTTTAAATTATGAACATCATCAAAACTTCTGAAATACCTGTTTTACACAATATTCTACATGCCTTCTGTCATCTGATTGATACTTGATTGATACTTATTTTAGCAAGTAAAAGTCCATTTAGTAAAAACGTTCACCTTCGGGTCATGGTTCACATGTCTTTTTGCTTTGAAATAGTACATTAGGTTTTTGAGCAACGTTTCTTTGTACACTTACAAATTAACATTGTATTGCATTGCATTACTAAAACTACAGAACTTTGATGATAAAACTATGCATTTAAATACCATCTTATAAGACATACTATTGTGAAATACAGAATGACAACTGGTATTTATACAGTGTACATTTTATGCAAGTATGAATTGTCATTGTATGCACCAATGGTACAGAACAACAAAATAGTGTTAGTAGCTCTTTAAGACACCAGATAACAAGTAGAGAACATAAATAGTAACCTATAATAATAAAAAGTAACCTGTTATATTGTTATAAAGATTTCATTGATTTACATTACAACCTATAAAAATTTCATCTTACTTTTTGGCCATATAAATATCAGCAAATGCACCAAATTGCACATTTTTGCCCAATTTGAGCCTCTTAGGTGTTTTTTCCTCCTTGAGTATGAACTCCATATTCTATATCATATATGTTCTGTATCCTGCTATATGAGCCATAAAAACCTGATGTATCACATATGATACACAACTAAAAATGTTTTAATAAACTTGCTTAAAATCTTGAAAACCTCCTCCAAGTCCGTTTGAAAATGTGAGATGGAATTGAATTTGGGTATTAAAGCAAACAATTGTTAAAACTGGCATAATGAGAGGCAGGCCAGAGCTCTAAATGACTGAAAGAATTAATTATACTGCCCTCCTGATTGAATTAGATTGGTCTTTTTAGCTATAATTAAAACTGAATATAATATAAATGTTCATCTGACTCTTGGCAGGAGACGGTTACCAAAATGCAGGGTTCGTTAGGCGGGTGATTGAAGTTGCTGTGCGGGTTGAAGATGAGCTCACTCATTAAGAGGGATGAGAACACATGTGTGCAACAGGAAGCAGTTGGTCAGTAAGGCTGACAGTGTGGTGAGCATGCAGAGAAGACACATGCAGGTTAACAGCAAGTCAATCAAACTCAGAGAGACAGGTGGACAGCATGCAGTCACATATTAAGGGGAGCAGGCAGGAAGACAGACAGACAGACAGACATACCCAGGCAGGCGGGCAAGCCGGCAGACAGCGGGGGTAGGTGCCTGAGAGTCCACTCTGTGGCAGAGTAACAGATGTGTGGTGAATTTTTAACTTTCCTCACTCCCCACTGTCACTGCATCTGTCCACAGCCTCTCTGGGTTAGTGTAGCCCCCTCCTGTGTGAAAAAACCCAACAATAAAAACCTATCATTGCACTTATTGATTAGCCCATGGTGTCAGGGATGCTGATATTTAATGATCTGCAGGTCATGCCGTCTTTCTGCAGGTTAAAACGTTTATTAAGCTAAATGTTCAATCAAAAATCAATGCGTATAAACCCAATCTATTATCAAATCTTTATTATTGTCGATTATCTGATAAATCAACGGTTTTAAGTTAGGCTGGATTTGTTTAAAAATACAGTGAAACAGTAATATTGTGGAATATTATTACAATTTTAAATGTTTTCTGTTTTAATATATTTTACTTTGTTTTCTGGACATTACTCCAGTCTTCAGTGTCACATGATCCTTCAGAAATCATGATGATTTGGTGCTCAATAAACATTTCTTATTATTATCAGTGTTGAAAACAGTTGTGATGCTTAATATTTTTGTGGAAGCCCGTGATACACTTTTTTTAAAATATATATATAGAAATCTTTGATGAATAGAAAATTCAAAAGAACAGTGTTTGTTTGAAACGGAAATCTTTTGTAACATTATAAATGTCTTTATTGATCAGTTGTAATGACCGCTTACTGACCCCAAATATATATATATATATATATATATCGAACTGTATTGGTTTTAAATTTAGAACATATATTGATTTTCTGATTATCTCAATTTAAGCAATAGATTAAAAATCCATCACTTAACACTGTATGCCATTTCCTTATGATTATTATAAAAGGACAGCACATAATACAGACAGAGTTTTGGACTCTCAGGCTTATTAGTGTGCAAAAGTGATTCAGACATCCCCTGTTGAATGTGACCAAACTGAAACAGCATCACACCTCATTGTCTCACAGTCTACCCCTGATTTAAAATAACAGATATGTCACTGACATAATACTCAATAAGTAGTGTTTTATTGTCATTTATGTGATCAGCCTAATCCCTTTAGACGTCACAGGGTAAATAGTTGTGGGACTATCTTTCCCTTGTGCCCTCTTACTCCCCCCTTAGTGCCATGGTTTATTTTAATTGAAAATTAGCAAAACAAAACATGGGCAAGAGGCTCCCTGAATGGGGCCCCTTTCTCTGGGAGCTCCTGGGCCGCTGAATAATGCATATGGGAGAGAGTAAACAGCAGCAGCGGGCCTGGCCCTCGAACAATGGGCAGCTCTGAGCTCAGCCAGGGCGCCTGATTTTATTACTGACCTGTCAATCCTCCCCCCAGCCTGGGAAGCGTGGGACCGCGGCCAGGCAGCAGCTGCTGACCGGCCAGTGCTGACCTGTGCGCTTAGGTGAACTGGATTTCACCACACGCCCACCGGCCCGGCCCCGCATACCTCCACAGGCGGACCGCGGTTACGTGTATCCCAGCATGCCTGGTGTAGCCACGTGGACATGGATGCTTGGAAGAGTTGCTGGCCAAACAACAAAAGCAACAAGAAAAATACAGTTAGACCAGCGTTATTTTTATGGGTGGTACTAAAAGAGAAGGATAAATCTGTACTAAATACAAAAATTATTGTTCAGTGTTTACATGAACATTTATATAAAATATAACTGACTAAATACTTACAGTGTACTCTATTTAATTATTTACTAATTAATTCTGTACTTTATTCCATTCATTTTCAACTACAACTTGATTTCCCCCCCATTTTTTCATTATTTATCTCTGTATTGTTGTATGAGACAGTAGAAAATATGGGTCATTTTTAAAAAATAGTTTGCAAACGAGTGTAAAACGTGGTACATTTTAAAAGAGAGGAGTTTATACACTTCTGTCTGTCCACCACTTTTTATTTCCCTACAGCCATTGAGATTCCACTCTTGCCTCTTGGCTTTGGCCCACTGTGGTTGCCATGGCAACCAGTAAATTGGTTAGCAGGATGAGTAATGATATAACGTGGTGGAAATGGAAGGTCCCAACAAAGAACTTATTACAGCTGCACCTTTTTATAACATTCCATTGTTGTCAAGTGCTCCTGATATTAACCTGCCTCTGCCAGGGTTCCCTGGGCCTGAAACAGTGCGCGTGCATATTGTCAACAGAGAGTGAAAGAGAGAGAGAGAGAGAGAGCAATGGGAGGAGGGCAATATCTCTCTCTTCACCACTCTCTCTCTTCTCATCACCTTAACAATTTCTGGGCTTATATCCCGAAACAATTTACCACATTTCCACAAAAATATAAAGCAGCACAACTGCTTTAAAATCAGCGTATTAGAATGGTTTCTGAAGGATCATGTGACACTGAGTAAGGCCATAGTACTCACTTGTGAAAATCCTTGTGAAGAATCCACAAAAGCAACTTACAAGAGAAAAAAGCACTGAGAGAGAGGTAGATTAGGAGGAAGTGATAGAGCTGGCACAGGATGTTTGAGTGTTTGCTCTTGCTTTAACAACATCCTCTGCGCAGACACCCAGGCAGGCAGTGAGATGGGGTCAGAGATAGAAGACTGCAGTCGGCCTGGTCTGCTGCCTGACCCATTGTTTTACTTATCTCTGTCCTGGCCTATCTGCTGGGACAGGGGCTATTGAAGAGTGGACAGGGGGATGGCTGATCACTGATAATAAGACAAAGACAAGTGCTCCTGTTTCATTCAGAAACTGCAGGGAAGTACTGGCCCTAATTAGTAGATCAACCCATTGGTGTTGATGTTCAATTATCCAATTCCAGGTCGGATTGGTTTGGGATGTAGGCCTGCCTGTTGGAAGATATGAGGGGATCTAATTTAACTAATTAACTAACGCATTTCGATATTGAGTAATCTTTGGGCTTTTAATCTTCTGTTTGAAAAGAGAAGCCTGGTAAAAACATCTTGGAAAGTTTTAGTATGTGCAAGATTTGAGCTTGGAGCAGCTCATACTAGTAAAATCCAAGTACACGCTTAAAAAAAAAACTTAGAACTGTTCACTGAAAGGTTCTTTGGGGAACCATGGTTCTTCTATGGTATTGCTGTGAAAACTTGCTTCTGGACCTGTGAGAATGTGCTGCCTCAAGGGTCACTAGTCCCAGAGGGACACTTCCACCCTCACACATGGTCCCAGAGGCAGAGGGAACATGTTGCATGCTATAGGAATTCCCTTACAATGTTTTATTTTTTTTATTACACATACTATTGTTTGACTTTAAAGCAGTTCACATGTCTGCCTCTGAGAGAAGAACATATGCACAGTTATTTTTAATTTGAGCAAAGGTACTTTGTACTATTTTGTGCTGATGGTTAATTGTCATGCAAATAATTTCAATTAACGGTTTAATTCTGTATTTCTTGTACATAAATATTGTAATATAATAATAAAAATAATAATAAACCAGACCCATATGATTTACTTCAATACTATGAAAATGATATAATATCATATCATATCATATCATATCATATAATATCATATAATATAATAATAGAATTAAAATTAATTTTTGTGGTTATCTCAAATAACTGTGAACCACAATCGGATGATTATTCAATAATAGTGGGCATTAATTTATTTGGCATTTATGTTCTGTTAAAAAACTATTGTTTCAGCTTCATGTTTGTATATTAGGTGCAAATATTAATATTTAAGCATATTAATATATACAAATATGAATACAAGGGTTTCGTAATTAATATAAATATAAGAAAGTATGTAAAATAAGTATATAAAATAAGTACATACATAATCAAATTAATAAATACATTTGTAAATTAAAAAACAATCAATAAACAAATTAAACTTCCAATGTCATGCCATAATACACACTACATGGAAATCTACAACTGAATCCAATGAATATGTATTCAGGATTGAAAAAACAATATACATTTACATTTAAAAATCTGAATGATGACAGAAAGTTGTAAGATTACATAGCTTCAATATAGCAGAAAAAATGAGATAGGTCCATGCAAGTAAACAAATTTTCAAGTGTTGATTTCATATGCAGGTTTCTCAGTATAATCTCTTAGAAAAAGAACTTGTCATTTTAGACTGATACCAGCATCATGACAGTCAGAAATGCATTTGTGCTTAGGCACTGTTGATCATCTTTGTGCACACTGAATCTATCATGATAAGCAGGCCCTTGTCTTACACCTGTTGATATTTAGATAAGATTAAATTTGAGAGGGGGTGGGAGATAATTTGGGCAGGTGGGGGCAGGGATGCTCATGGCAGGGCAGAAAGAACAACATCATCTTGTCTGCTTGAGCATGAGTGCAAAGGGTCACGAGGTCCTGTTTACCTGTAGCAGGTATTTCCTCTATGGGCTGATAAGAGCCGACCAGGGGAAGTGCTCCGTCACAGGTGAGTGGAGAGAGAGCTCGGGAAGCCAGATCTGCTGCTTAGAAGCGCAGACTCTGACACACAAACTCGTTGTGTAACCATGCCTGGGGCACAAAGCACACCTATATACACATGAGGAGTAACTAACTAATATTGTGACGCTACTACCTTAACTACATTTTAATAGTGTGACAATATTTCAGCTATTTTCATAATAGTGTAGCCTAGCTTTTCTTGTGAGCTTTATCCAACTGGTAGCGATATAATGCAACCCAACATCACCTCAACAGTCCTTTCTCTTTCATACCTAGCGATGGAATTGCGATGCATTATTCGGGTCATCCAAAACGGTACCCTCTTTTATTATTTAGCGTTGGATAGTCCAATTCATTCTAGTGATTCAGATCCTAAACAATTCTCTCTATTTCTTATGTAGCGTTGTATAGGCCCACTCCAAATCACTGTGGTGATTCGATTCATTCTAATCGGCCCTCTCTCTTTCTTATGTAGCATTGGATTGTCCTATTCATTCTAATGATTCAGTTGATCTTAAACGGTCCTGTTGGAAAAACTGATTCATTCTAGTGAATCGGTTCGTTCGGACCGTTCATGTAAATGAACAGTTTCACTATAAAATGACCTACTCGGTTCATCCTAAACGGTCCTCTCTATTTCTGATGTAGTGTTGGATAATCCGATTCCTCCTAAACTGTTCTGTTGGAAAGTCTGATTCATTTTAGTGGATCGATTCATCCTAAACCTTTTTATCTCTCGTATTGTTGGAGTGTCCAATTCATTATGGTGAATCGGTTCGTTCGGACGGTTCATGTAAATGAACAGTTTCACTATAAAGCGACCTATTTCGAGTACCTGCACCTACCTTTTGGCTTGGTTATGTAAATTAAGGTGTTTTTTGTATTTGTAATAAATTTACCAGTTCAAGTTTGATACTGTCACCCCAATTAAGATCATTCATTCATTCAAAACTTTGTTTATGTGCAAATTTGACTCTGAATAAATTATAAATACTGTCATTGGCAAGATTTGCACATTGCCCCCTTTAATGACAACTTCAATGTCGTCTGCCTTCATTTTCATGTTCGTATAGCCTTCATTTTTAATGCTTTTAGGGCTGGAATTGTGTAGTATATATGTAGTGTACACAACAGGGTTTTATGACCAAACAAGTCGTAAAACTCCCACAAAAATGCAGGTTGACTAGTATAATCATTAATATGACAATATCTCTGAGCACAGCACTCTGCAGTAGGTAATCCCACCCACAGACCCCTAATGTGGCCCGTGTCAGAGTTTGAAAGGGAGCAGAGCAGGTGAGGCACAACGGATGGATGGAGACTGAGGTTGTTTATTTTCACTCTGCCCTTCCTCTTCCTCCATTACCTGAGCTCTGGGTACTCCACTTGCCCTCAGGTGCTGAGAGGAGGCAGTGAGCCTGAACATGTTAACAAGGGAGGATCCCACAACTGTATTGAGAGACACGCTGCACTGCTGAATGGAGCTTTCAGCGAGGAGTGTGGAACAGACCACAAGACAACCCTCTCTTTTACTTCCCTAAAAATAAAGAGTGACATTAATGACCGGAAAATGATTAGCCAGTGCAGTTTTTATGTGTTTGTTGTACATCCCCATCTGGTCAAGGCCCATTTCTTTAATTGGTAATGAATGATCTGAATAAACCTTAATAGACATATACGTAATTACATAGCTATTTATAATATCCTGTGTCTGGACTAAAAATGCATACTTAAGCTAATTTTCTATGTTGTATGTGACCAAGCATCCTTCACTTTCCAGAATTGTCCCCATTTTATTCAGTGTGTGCTGAAAACAGCCTGGAAAGTGAAATAATGTGCTAGATATTGCACATTTTAGATATTTGTTAACTCATAAATGGTTTCTGTATTTTGTGGGATACAGACATTTGAGAAGCTGGAGGAAAGAACTTTATTTGGGGGAAAAAGTAATATTGAAAAAGGGGTCCCTGCAACTATTCAGGTCAAGTGACTTGGGATAAAAAGTCTCCATCTTTATGTAAAGTAGAATGACAGCATGCCATGAAAAGGCCTTGAGGTAATATATTTTACATTTTATTTTAATGGATATGAACTGTAAAATTGAAAATAAAAATAATATTTTAAAGAAACCATGAAATTGTATTGCAGTCCTAATTTTGGAAAATAGCAATACTTTTTCTTTTCTTAGGAATTCATTTTATTTATTAAAAGCTATCATTTAATTTAACATTATTTATTTATTTAATAATAATTCATTTTATTTATTGTTATTTATTTTTTAAGAGTTAAACACACCACATATTTCAGTTGCATCTTTATTTTCAGTTTTGGAAAAAAAATAAAACATTTCAATCAGAGTATACTATATTATTTAAAAAGCTTCATAATAATGATTTAGTTTGAGTTTCTCTTTAACTTATTAAATAAGATCCATGCAACATTTATTTAGATGATGCACATTTTTATCTTAATTGCATTTCATAACAATTCAGCATCGTAACTGTTCGTGCTCATGCATTGTTTTGGATGTGGCTTGACGTCATTATCAGCAGTAGACTGGGGAGACAAGGATGTCTATAAGTTACTAAGAAGTTACTAAGAACAGTTTGATGCGTTAATGACTAAATATAATTGAGAGTAGTATGCCAGAGTTCTACAGTATATATTGTAATTCATTTACATTTACCATGATCAAAATATACACAACAAATTTGTGGATTTGTCCTTTTTGACTTACTTGCATTATTTCAATCATTTGTGGACTTATATTAAGGCAAAGTGTTATGAATGAAATAATTTTACTTTTATAACACTTACAGTTGCCCTCAGCACAGGTGTGAGAATATATTAACTCTGTAGTTAAAATGCTTCATCATAGTTACAGATGCTTTCTGCTAGTGCTTAGAAAAATCACAAGAGCACAAGTTATGAGGCTGAATTGGACAGAGGTGAGCATTGTTTGCGAGCACTTTCCTTCCTCAGGCTATCCTCCCTTCTGCAGATCCGCTCATTATAAGCGAAGAGCAAAGGTAGCGCGCAACAGCCATTGTGGCCGATCGGAACCTGAAGCACCCTCCAATAAGCAGGAGAACAGCATCGTAGGCATTGCAGCACCCCACTTCAAACCTACCAAAACCCCATTTTCAGGCCCCACAGCTGCCCCGGCTCTGCAAGAGCACTTAGCCATGTCATTCTATCCGCCTCTCCGGACCAGAGGACAGGGGCGCAGTTTTGTGTGCCGCTGTCTCTGATATGACTCCAGAAATGGAAATGAGGCCATGGATCTTCATTAGAAGCAGGTGTCCTCTGGCCTGCCCAGGTGAAGACGCTGGGAGGAGTGGGCAAGGGGGGAAGGGGCTCCTCACGAGTACGACTCCAGAAATGGAAATGAGGCCATGGATCTTCATTAGAAGAGGCAGGTGTCCTCTGGCCTGCCCAGGTGAAGACGCTGGGAGGAGTGGGCGAGGGGGGAAGGGGCTCCTCACGAGGCCTGGCGGCCCTCGTTTCGGCCCCTCGTCCCCCTTCCCCCACGACACTTAATTGCCCGTGTAATGAGCTACTGTTGAATGGGCTTACTTGTGTGGAGGTACTTGAGGAGCCATGCATTAGGGGTACCTCCTGCAGCTCCTAATCTCAGAGCCCATATACAGAGAGCGCCGTGTATGAAACGCCAGAGAGAAAGACACTCACCTCTCCTCTGCATCATTCTTGTTTGCATTCGCCCCCAGCTCCAGCCCCTCTGCTTTGTCTCCAGGTTCATGCTGGTGAAATTAACAGGGCTTTGAAACCTGTGGAAGCGAGGCAGCCTTAAAGGCCCTTCAAGGCAAATGAGGATCCTGGAGAGTGAGAAGTTTTTTTATGACGGGACACCTGTTTCTGGCGCATATCTTGTCTTTCTGTGCTTGAGGATGCAGAACACCTGCACATAGACAATTACATGCTCGTTTACTGCAAAAAATCTTTCCGGATCAAACATCACGTACCATTGAAAATCTCCAATTTTATGCTGATTTAAAATACTTGAAATTGTGAAATGTGTTCTGAAAAGTCATTTTCATTTTGGCAAATTATCACCATTATAATGATAATGCTAAAGTTTTAAAAATTGTTAAAACGTAGAAAAATCTGAATCAACTTAACTTTAAGGAGCTTGAGAATTTAAAGCAGCAAACAACAACTGCAGCTTGCGCTTATAATAAACAGAACGTTATCGTCTTTACGTTATCGTGGATGTTAATAGTTATCGTTATAGTTGTGAACGGGCCATATGAATATGAATCATATGATCACATTCATTCTTTTTCATTATCGGCCATTGGTGTGCATGTTAATACAGTTATCATTATAGTTATCTTTATGCTTATTGTTACTTTTGTGAAAAAGCCTTTATTCGTATGAATTCAATCATCTTATTTGTTCATTAATTTTGTTATCGTCTGTTGGTGTGGACGCTAATATAGTTATCATTATAGTTGTCTTTATAGTTATCGTTACTGCTGTGAACGGGCCTGTAGTTGTATGAATTCATACAATCTCATTTGTTCGTTTTCTGCTTATGCCTCATTGGTTATGTTTATGGGTGGACCTTCATTTTTTTTTCTAAAAATCATACGTTTCTGAAGGTATCACATTGCACAAATTCAAACAAAGTCGACATTTCGTAAAATAGTTACATTTTCTCATGAGATCAGTAATACTTCAGAAACTCAAGATGTGCATTATGTATCATCACTTTAGACCTCTAAGAGTACTCATCCAGCTCTTCTCACACTGTTTGCTGCACAATATTAGTCCCCCTGGTCCCTCCGCAGGGTGCCTGACAAATAAGGTGCTGTTATTGGGCTCCTTCTCAGGGCTGGGGGTTAATGATTAGTGCTATTGGGGGTTAAAGCCCAGAGATAGGGCCTTTCTCCTGTGCCTCAACAGATGTTGGTGGGCCTTTAATGTGGTTATCAGGATGGAGGGCCTTCTCAAGCCCTCTCTTCCATTGTGTGCTGCTGCATTCCAGGGCTCAGCCACGGCAACAGGGCATCATGGGAGAACAGCCAGGGGCTCCCGCTGGGCCACTGTGGGCCTGAGTTCTGACAGCCAGGGCAGCCCCCTCTCCCACACTGCATCCACACTACTGATCACACACTATTCTTCACACCTCCTGCTTACTCGACACACACACACACACACACACACACACACACACACCCTGTTCCTCTGCCATCCTGCCCTTTCCCACACCGGCTTTTATGGGCTAATTTATGGGCAAAAAGTCTAAAAATGCTCGTTTTACAGTTTACCCTTAGATGAGCTCTGTGGGCTGTTTAAAGTGTTTACTTCAAACCCCAATTTTCCTAAAGTCATGCTGTCCATTAGGGAACGCTAATTTAATTTATTTAGTTGTATTTGTGTATCAGTAATGCATAAATGTTCTATATTTTCATACATTATATTATCAATTAAAACTGTAATATTGTGAAATATTACAATTTAAAATAACTGTTTTATTTTAAAATTAATAAAATATATATTCCTGTGATGCAAAGCTGAATTTTCAGCATTATTACTCCAGTCTTCAGTGTCACATGAGAAATCAGAAATCATTCTAATATGCTGATTTGCTTCTCAGAAAGCATTTCTTATTATTATCATCAGTGTTGGAAACAATTGTGCTGCTTAATTTTTTTTGTGAAAACGGTGATGCATTTTTGCAGAATTCTTTTGATGAATAGAAAGTTAAAAAAATGCATTTATTTAAAATAGAAATATTTTGTAACATTATAAATGTCACTATTGATGCGTCCCTGCTGATTAAAAGTATTAATTTCGTAAATAAATAAATAAACAAACTACACTCCAAACTTTAAATGGTAGTGTATATATAATAATTTGAATAAATGAATGAATTAATAAACAAACTAATGAATAAATAAATAAATAAAATGTAATAATCTTTTTACCTGTTTCTGGTTCTGAGTTTAAAAAAAATATGTCTCACAACTGTGCCTTTATGTTATATAATTGTGATCTAACTATAATTGTATAATTGTGTATAATTTTTACTTCTTTTACTTTTTTTCTGAACCAGAAATGGCTTTCATACTTTTTGGCCTTTTTTAGTTCATTTTAAGTGATCTTGCAGTGTGACTACTGACAAATAAAATACAACCATTCCATGTAGTCTTTTACCATTAATGAGCTCTTTAAAGCTGCACGCATGTTTGAAATAGTTTGAGATCACATCACACCACAGAAAATCAACTTTCCATAAGTATTTAATGTCGACTAACCATGTATGGATGAATACACAAGCGCGGTGCCATCGATGCCACTCTCATGTGCCATGTATCGTGAGTGTCAGAGAGTTAGCAGCTGTGTGCTTGTTTGTATACAGATTCACGGAGTTTGCAATTATAATTACCCTGCAGCTGCACTCCAGGGCCCTGGGCTGCAGTTTCTCACCACGCCACCATTGTGTCTGTGCGCAGAGCAAGAATGTGGGAAAGTATTCTGTAACCCAATTAACCAAACTGCCCCCCAGCACCATCAGCAGGCCAGGATTACACACTCAGAGAGGCCAACGCTTCACCCAGCCTTTCTCCCAATGATACCTGCTGCCCACAGTGTTTAAAGACTAGTTTAGTTAGGGGGGTGTTTAACAACTAACTTGCGAAGTAAAGACAGTGTTTGACAGCCATTCTGCTTTGGCTAGAGAGTTTCAGGAGGAAGGATTGCTGGAAGAGATCAGCGGGACCCACTGAGTGGGCAGAGAAAAATAGGTAAGCCTCTCTTCTCCGCTGAGTAGAGCTATTCATTAGCGCTCTGATTTATACATCCTTCTGCTTTAATCTGCAGCCAGGCCAGTGAAGATGGATGGGTGACAGTCCCATCGGTCCCAGCGATTCAGCACTCAATCACCACGGAGACAAGCAGTGAAACCGGGAACGCTGAATGCCCACAACCTGAGGGGGGAAAATTATAAAAAAGAGAGTAGATAAGTTTTAGAAGTGTAAATCAAACTGTTGTCACTTTCCATGAATACAGTCCCATTACTTTGGGGTCCTATGTTTTTTAAAGTATTACAGACACAAATCTCATGTTTTGTGCTGTGAAAAAAAAATATTTTAGATCATTTTTTAAACATAATTTAACTTATGTAAAGTAATGGAGATTAAAAACATTAAATAAATGCCCGCCATCAAAATGGTGATATGATAAGTTATTTAGGCTAAATTTGTAACCCTGTTTTTTAATTGAAATTTTTTTAATTTTATGCTTATTTAGTGTTTATTTCGATGTAACATTTTATAGTCTATATTTAGTTAATTAATTAATTAATTCGTTTGTGTGTTTATTTTACTGGAAAATAACAATAAGGTTTTAAACTGTATTTACCCTTTGTTTTGGTATATGTTTTGTGGAAATTTACAATCTCATTTAAAATGAATAAAAAATAATCAAATTAAAACAAAACAATTCATTTCAAATCAACTTTGACATCCTAAACAACATTTTCTTAAGTTAAACTTCTTTCACTGACCATCAGTTCAAAAATAAAAAAAAGTGACACATTTTTAAACATTTCAGGTTTTATTTTGAATGCCATTTTTTTGTTTTCACAGAAAAGGAAATAATTTAATTAATCTATCTCATCTATTCAGATCCCAAAATGAGATCTTGTCTACTTCCTCTGGAATAAATAAGCAATACATGTATTGGTTTAGTATCTCTTTGTTGAGTTGCTCTATCCTGGGCCCGTTTGCTGTGCAGTGTGTTTGAAAAGAGTGAACAATGACAATCCACAGTGAAGGTGCTCAATTAACTGTATAACCCAGCCATCAATTAAGATATCAATTACCAGGTTGATTGATGGGCCTAAATGATTCGATTCATTTTCTCCATCCAGCGGAAAAACACTGGAAGCCACAGGATGTGAAAATTAGCTGATGATCCAGTCCACCTCACCTCGATAAGACAGAGTCATGCAAATATTTTTTAAATTCTTCCTTTTAACTGCATTTTAAAAAAAAAACTATTAAACACATATTTTTCAGTGTGAACAACTGTATACCCTAACACATTTTACATATATTTGTTATACCATTCCATTTTAGAAAACAAATTCACATTTGATCACATCTGAAATAATAGAATTCTAGTCACTGAGGCTATATAATGTTGAATTATTTATTGTATAATATTGCTAAGATAATATTGTATTTTTTTTTCAAGCAATCCTACTCAAACCTTCAGAATCTAACTCAATATGCTTAAAGTTCTGTAATAAAAAAAGACCTTTTCCACTTTAGCAGTTACTCAGTAGTACAATTCCTTGCACACTGCTTTCAAAGGGAATGGTTAGGCTACAAAAATGAATTATGTACCAGTGCATTACGTTTTGTTACAGTTAGCAGAAAGGTATGATAGAGCAAATTGTTGTGCGAGCATTTGAAGTGCTTCTATTTTCTATACAGACAACTTTAGAGTTTGTTTCTGAAGATTCTTTTGTAACCGATTTGACAATGTAATTTCATTATAAATGCAATATAAATTACTGTTTGTTGAATCGCACAAGCTGACATAATTCACTTTATTCTTTTTCTTTACATTTATTTTGTATGTCTCCATACAAAATAAACACGCAGGAGCAAGATAAAAGCATCATCTGTAATTGTAGTATTTCTTGTGCTCGCAAACTCACAAAATAATTTGTATACATTATTTTGAACGATAATATATTTTGTGTCCTACTGTTTTATATTACGCTTATATTTTACATGAAAAACTTTCCTGTTATTCTAATCATCCTATTTGAGCCAACATTACAACACTTAGCTTTTTTTCCTTTATTAGCAATTTGACAAATGCCCCCCTTTTTTTAACATCCCCATATCATTCTGCTTGACTTTCCCCCGGTTTTGAATTTGGTTATTGATTGCCTGTTCTGTTTCACTTGGAAAAGGTTGATAAAAAGAGGTTTTCATTTTCTCTATTGGATGTGACAGCTCCCTAACAAGAATAATGGAAAGGCTCCATTCACAGGCAAATCAGCCCAATTCAGCGTGCCCCTACACACTCAATGGAGGAGTCACAGCCCTTCCCTGCCCATTCCATCACAACCATCTCTCTTCAGCACCCCTCAAACTTAGCACAACTCTTCCAGCAGACAACATTCCTCTTTGTCAACCTCTCTGCTCGGCCATCAAGCGGATGAATCGGTCAATAAGCGCATGATGAATTTTTAAAAAGACAACTAAATAGATGACAACCATCAGCTGATTTTCCGGGCCTGTCTGCAACAGCTGATGATGCTTTGAAAATCTCTCAGGACAGTTTCTGTTGGGATAAACATTTGGCTTTTTAAAACGGCAAATTGCATGTTTAAACAAATCCTTTCAATCCATTGCAAATCAGCATTTCCCAAACACAGAAATTATACATCCTCTAAAGAAATATGATATCTTTCCTTACACAATCTAATACCCTAGATTTATTAAGAGAAACCCTAACCCTCAATCTCACTTGTGCAAAACAGCATCCTTTAAGCTGCATGTAATGACAAGAGGCCAAGCCCCTGGAATTCCTCTGCTCGGCTGTACAGCAGCCAGGTGACAGCAGCACACAGGTGTGCGGATTCAGAACACCAGCGCTGGGCTTGTTCACAGGGGATTATGGTATCAGAATTAACCTGGCTGAAGAGAGGTCATGGCTACTGGGCTCAGGCTTGTGTAGGGAGGTGCTGTAGAGTGAAACTATAAGCTTCTGTGAACTCCTGCACACAGTGGCATCCGGTTTAGGTTAAGTTGGTTAATTAGAAGAGAAATAGCATTCCACGCTAACTAGATAAACAATACTTGCACAGCACAATATATAAACGTAGCTTTTATTGGTTTTACTTGCATCACATTCTCTAACGCAGAAAAAATATCTCATTACACATAATGAACCCTTTAAATAATAACTAGATATACTTGCACAGCACAATATTTAAGCTCACAATATTTAAACTAAGCTTTTATTGGTTTTACTTGCATCACATTCTCTAACTCAGAAAAAAATATCTCATTACAAATAATGAACCCTTGATTTAATACATTGGATTTTTCCCACACTGAGTTTAACCCTTTTAACCCGCAGGGTTATTAAATCTGGCTTCAGAGCAGCGTTAGCACAGACACAGTTAAAATGTAGCTACCCGTTGTTTAGCAACAAACAACCAATCATTAACCGAACAGCGCTTGATTAATTTAATATTAATGCACTTTGCAAGTCACAGAAAGTTTAACGTGCTGTATTTCGTTCAGCGTGAGGGGGGAAAAAATCAAGATGTCAGTCAAGAACTGTGACGGAAGACGCACTGAGTGAGGAAAATACAGTTTTATTCTTACAGTTATCTGTGAAAATTCTGTTCTAGTGTAAAACAGAAGTTCAGCTGATGCGCAAGCATTTATTTAAACAGCTCGGGCGCCTGCTGTGAATTCGTTCAATCCGTGAGATACCGCAAATAAGAACTTAGCCTGTGGCTTTATGAATGTAAATAGCCCACTGGGTTACAGTGAGTCACTTACAGTGCAAGTGAATGGAGCTAATTTGTAAACACTGAAATGTTCGCTTTTTCAATGAGTAGCCTACAGCCACACACAAGATGTAAACATACTTGTGTTACCATGATTTTAGAGTGGGACAAAAGTTTAACAGAATTAATAAGTGCTGTTTTTTAAATTTTTTAAATAAGCTTTTTTTTAAAGAAAACTAATGAAGAGTCTGTATCATTTTTGTGATAATCAACAGTATATGCCACAAATGCTGTTGACTGAACTTGTATTGAACCTGTAATATTCCTTTACCAACAAGATTTATTCATTCAGAAGATGGAAGAGTATCTTAGCAGTAAGTATCTGAGCGGTTGCCCTATACAGTTCAGCAAAATCATCACTTTTCTCTTCATTTATGACCATATGTTTAAACCGTAGCTATGACACACACACACACAGAAGCGCCCAGAGGATCATCTAGGCTTAGCTTGATTCTTTGTCGATTAGACATGTTGTTGGATTTTGACTCTCCTAAGCACACACAGTCCTCTGTTTCCTGCGACTATGAGGAATCCACATCCCGTTCTGAATGCACACTTGTTCCTACTCTCGATTGGCCATTCAAACCCCTTTAAGGAGACAAGCCCCAATCACAATATTGTCAAGGCTCTGTTGGTTTTCTGGTTCAAATCCTTGTTCACGCTGTTTGCTGAGTACTCATCTGCTGTGACAGCCTTCAGACAAACAGAGGCTCCTGAAAGAGGACTTCCACAAGCAGATCCTTCCTGCTGGGCAGTGGCTGAAACGGCCCTTTCTCTCGCCATCAAGTGGAACCCAGCCTATTGAGCTGGCCCCTGGGAGCCCCACACTGAGGCAGGCCACGGGCCAGCACTTCGCCCCTCGGGCCCTGGGCCACCCTCACGCTGTTCCAGGACACCTGTGCCCACCTACCGCCAGTGTGGGAACCCTCGCCGGTGAACCTTGTTACCTTAATCAGCTGGGGGCTGAAACAAGAAACCAATTTAGACATTATTTTTAATCCTGTGTTCTGGTGTACTGGTGAAACAAAAATGGGTCTCAAACTTTGTTCAAACTTTTCTAAACAATTTCAGGTGATAAAAATGTCCAGACTGAACCAAGAAATGGGTTATCATTTTAAAAGTTGACCCACTTATTTACCCCTCATCCCCACCCCCAGATGAGGCACCAACTAAATCTCCATGGCACACTGCATAAAAATGGCATCAATTAATCAGCATTCATGAACCGTTTACTTGAGCCCCCCTTTGTTCAAAGCAGGGTTTAATCCAGACAGAGGCCTGGCTGTTTGGATCCCTGCAGACAGCAGCGGTCGGACCATTGTACTCTCACATCCACTGGCACTGCACAAATTCTCATTCCCTCACGCTCTCATTTGCTCATTTGTCATCAACGACAGCGCTCTCAGCTTTCCAGAGATGACAGCTATATTCTTTTTTGCACTGATGTAAAGGTGAACTTAAAGCGAGCTAAAATCGTCCAAAGTAATTAGATTACATTTATGTGACAGATTACACTCAGGCACAAGTATTCGTCTCATTTTCCAGTCGGAAGTCGTTCGTGCGTGTTTGCAGGGCCAGAAAAGGCAGGAAGTTCTCTCTCTCAATGTATTTCTCTCCTTCCATCTCACCGAATGCCAGCTTCACCAATTCACTCCACCGCATGTGTGAAGACATCTGTCCATATTACAAATCTCCCATTTTGGTGCAAATGATCCTCCTTGAAGGAAGCAATTTTTACAATGTGTCAGTTCTCAGATTTCCATCAAGGCTCAGTGCCTTTGCCTTTCGACTCACCGAAGAAGCAAGTTTAATTTGAAGGCTGCATTTAAAGTCATTCCACAATTATACAATTATACTGAAGATGCATGTCTGCATGTTGCTCAGTTTGCACCAATTTACTGCACTTTCTGCACAGTTAAGACTAGCACTCCTTTCAGTGCATGCAAATTCCCCTCATTTGGCTTCAAATGAAGCATAATTGCTCATATTCAAGCAAACACCTAGCTATGAGAGGTTCTTCCTAGTTCGTTCATATTAAATCTGAGGAGAATGAAAAAAAAAAAATCCCAAAATCCAATTGCACACACATGCCAGCTGGATCATTCTGTTTGGAGGAATGATGAGGAAATGGATGATGCAATTGAGCACACTGAACATTAAACATCCTGCTAGCAATTTCAATTCAGCAGTCACCATCTCCAAATACTCCCTGTATGTTCCTAAATGCCATTAAAGAAGTAAAAACTGATTCTATCCATCAAGTTGGTTTCATTTAGATTTCACTTAAAACGTCCTGAAAAAGTGAATCAAAAGCAATTGTATTTTGCCATCACGGATGACGCAGCATCCCAATTAGTTCAAGCGCAGACGTTTCCCCTTCAGTCGTAAAGCGAAATGGAATTATATCACCCAGACATTCCACCATCGAAGTATGCTCTAGCCTTTCCACTCGTTTGTTTCGAACGCCACAAGTTAGAGAGGGTCTCTCAATTCAACAGAGCCAAAGTATCTGAAGTGGCGGCACAAGCACACCACCGACAATGGCTTACAAGAATCTGTTTTAATTCATACCCTCTTTTTAAAAAAGGGGGACAGCGCAACAAACCGTTGACCCACTGATATACAATTAAGAGTGATGCGGCAGTTAATGCTACAAGCAACTCTGTTTAACAGTCTGTCTTTGACCCACTGCCACTGAATAAATATAATGCAGAGAGCGAGAGACCGAACGAGAGAAAGGGAGCCAGGGAGATTTTAAGCCACAGATAAGTAGTTAAAGACCTTTATAGAGTATAACACCATTATCCTTGCTGAATAAAAATAGGATTTAGTGTTTTTTCCACTTAATTTGAATCAAAAGAATCCCCACCTTACATATTGCACTGGTAATGTAATGGAGAGAGAATCACAAAAAGGCTTTGTGGTTCTGACACCTCCTATAGTGGGCCTGTGTTGTCCCACGAGCAAAAGGGAGAGCAGGCTTTTTCTTCTTCGCCTTGCTATCTGCTAACACATTCTAATTGATGCCGCTGCATTCCTGCACTGGGCACATTCAATGAATAACGAGTGACCGACTCAATGCCCATGAATTAGTCCCTTCTAAGAGAAGCAGTAAAACCGCCCCCCTGCCCCCCGGCCCGAGATCTCCCCCTCTAGCCACCGAGCTCCCCTCAATCCAAAGCCTGCTCCAACTTCACCGCCCATTAAAGTGCCACTATTGTACACCGACACAACCCACAAAAGCTGTCCATCTCCCCGAGGCCTCTAAAGCCCGGACTCACACAGACTGGAGTGACAACCTCTGCAACTCCCCCCGGCCCCCTTCCCACCCTTGCTCTTCCCAATAAACCCCCTAATCCCACCCCTTCCACTAACGCGCACACACACACACACACATGCGTGCGTGCAAGTTGCGCTCTCTCTCCCTCGCTTGCCTCTGCTGCGCACAAAGCATCAATCTGTCTTCGGTGTTGGCACCCTCGTTCCTTTGTCCAATCTGCAGGTGTCTATGAAAGCAGCTACGGTTGCCCCAGACCCACGGCTCACCACGCCTCGTCCAGGGACAGGAACTGCTGACAAAGACCTAGTGTGGGAATGAGGGATGCGTACAGGGAGTGAAAGTGAGGGGGCTCTCCTAAAATTGATGTCTGAGGAAGTCTTGCAACTTTTAGGAAGTCCTGTCCACAGAGAATAACAACTTGTTAGAGTGACTACAGCTCAGTGTCACTATGGGAAGAGATAGTGATGGAATGCAAGATGTAAATTCCTCTTTTTGCTCATAAACACACAAAAGACTGGAAAATCTGTATAAACTATACTTTTTTTAAACAAATTTTTTTTTAAAAAGAAGAAAAAATATATTCTTGAATCAAAACATGCTACTATTAATAAACTGTAAAAACAAAACAAAACCAGTGAGCCATCATGGTAATGAAGAGAGAAAAAAAAAATTAAACTGAATTAGTTACTTATCAATTATTCTCAGCTGTCATTAACGGATAAATAAAGTGCGCATGTTTTTGTAAAATTACCCTATTTAAGATTACAATACAAACAGGTTTTTAAGTACAAAAATGCTTCAATTACACATTTCAAATACAAAATATTTCCTACACTATTCTGTGGCCCTGAATATTGAATGCTTTCTTCCAGCAAACTAAGTGTGTCAAAGGCTTTAGGATGTAAAGTGTTTCCAGAATGAAGTTTGAACCTGCAATCAAAGAACGTGTAAAATCAACCGAGCCAACACTTACTGCATTAGGGCTCCATCGTGTGGGTATATTACATATTGCAGATTAATTTTCTAAGCACGAGTTACTTTTTATGAAACGTCACAAGGGAAACTTAATATTTTTAAACTTAATTATAGTTATTATAGTTATCTAAAACTACAACTATAAAACATTTTCGTTATTTAAAATAAACATTAACTGAAATAATAACAATAACACGTGTAGCAATATTATATATATATATATATTACAATAAAAACTTAAACATGTTATTTCAGCTAGTTGCCACATTTCTCATTCTCATTTACTTCAACTTGATTAACTAATAGAAATATACAAATCTGAAATAAAAAATAAAACTATATAGACATATATTTAAAAACTAACAAAAATGACAAAACACAGCAAAATTACGAAACATTTAAGAAAAATTCAAATGAAAACTATCAATTTAAAAATAAAAACGAACCCAAAATATGAATTATTAAAAACTGTGTAATAGTATCTCAGTGATACCAAAATAACACAGTTTCATGCTAATGGTAAATGGTACATTGTTTATATTATATATTTTTAATTGCTTTTAATATTTTTACCTCGCATCACTGTCATATACAAAAGAAAGTATTAACAACGAGAAAAGTCCATCAAAACAAACTTTGAAAAAAGTCTATATGTACATGTGTGTCAACTTTGAGTCCATGATCTATATACAACTGGACTACTAAACGCATTACACAGATCTCTGTCCAGTAAAATTCTCTAAAGACTGAGAAGGTCCCTTTTATTTGTTTAGTTTATTTATTTATTTCTTTTTAAAGCACGTTTAAACAGCCTTGAGACTGACCAAAGTGCTGGACATGAGCAGAGTAAAAAATACAATATAAAAAAATAATCAGAATAAACATAAGCAAAGTACACAAATACCAGATTTAAAACAGAAACAAAGACCAACAATTAACACATGTTAAAAGCAAGGGAAAACAGATGAAAAGCGCTTTTCACTACTTGAACTTTACTTAAGTATACTTACTAAAATAAACTTGAAGTATACTACTTTTTGGTAAGGGACAAATCGTTGCAAAGCAGCTTCACAGAAAGGGAAAGTTTCTACATTACATTTAGGTATAGCTTATAAGTGCAGGTGACTATGTCAAGGTGATGTCCATATGGCAGATATGTACAGAAAAAAAAAATCATGCAGTTAGTTAATGACATGTATTCAAACAAACGGTGAAAACTATTAACATCAATGATTATATGTTGTGATCAAACTTATAGGAAAATTTGGTAGTTTTGTATGTTGGTTCAGGGTTGGTGTCATCTGAGGTCCTCGGAGGGGTTGGCATCTTCTCTTCTTAGGTGTTTGGTCATCTCAGATCTTCGTAAGGGCTTCTCTTGTCCAGTGGTTGTCAACTGTACACTGTGCTGTAGCCCACTAGGGGGCTTCAGTGAACTTTCAAAGAATTTCCATGCAACATGTAACATTTATCCATTCTCCAAATCACGTATCCTCTGGTTGTAGGGATGTTGGAGCCCATCCCAGCATCTCGGGCCAGTAACATGTAGCATGCAACATATTTCTTGCTCTGGAGAAAGATTATGTGCTTTACATGAACTGCTGAGCATTTTTCCCCCCACAGTCTGCAACCTTACCGGGTGCTGTGTGTACATTAATGAGGAAAAAAAATTAACTTAAATGATTTTAGCAAATGGCTGCAATATAACAAAGAGTGAAAAATTTAAGGGGGTCTGAATACTTTCCGTACCCACTGTATATATATATAATTTTTTATAAATAAGTAAATATCACAGTCTGTATATTGAAGCCCTTTGAATAATGAATTTGACAATGGAGGACCTTATAGTTACAAAGGCTGAGAACCACTGCCCTAATATAATTTTCCACTGATGATAAAGTATAGCAAATCATGGAAATTAAATAAAAATTATTAAAATAATTTAAAAACAATTAAAAGCTGAATTAATAATAATAATAAATGACTGCATGTTTGTGATGTAGCCAAAGTCAGTTACTAAGTTGTTCTGAGTGACTGCAGTTTCTAAGGTGTTACGAGTAGTCGCTATAGGCGGTTGCTTCACTCTTAAGAAAAACGGTTCTAAACGGTACCAGAAAATGGTTCTTTGGCTTGTAACAATAGCAGAAGCCTTTTTGGTGCTAACTATAACCCTTTTTATAAGGTTCCATAAAGAATCATGTTTTGAAAATGCTATAGAACCTTAGTGTTGTACATATATTTATACAACAGTTCTTTCTGTTCCTTGAATCTGATTGGCTGATAAGAGTGCGATATTACAGTGATAACAGAACTCCTCCAACTGTTTCACTGTTTGTATCACTCCGCTTGCTGTATTTCTCACAGCAAGTCTCATGGCGGACGCCCAAATCCACTATGATTTAAAAAGTAATATGTTTTGTGCCACGGAATGTAGTTTTAAGAGTTTTTAGGCGAGAATATACTTGTTTAGACTTCAAATATGCGGTTTGTTAATAAAGATAACGTCCATTTGAAAATTTGCTTCGACGTTTTTGGAGATGTGAGCTCCAGGGCGTCAGCGGCCGTTCAGCGCTCATGAACCCACTGAGAGCAGCCTTACCTCGGCCAGATTTTCTGGAATTTGCCGCTGGCTCTGATGTCTCTATAGTGGGTAAATCTAATGGGCAATCTTTGGTGTCATTAATCTATTATTTGTTCCAGAGCAAATAGTTTTGGCTGAGAGCAAAATTTCATCACGTTATATTTTATGTAACTTCAATGATGTATATAAGAGCCTCCGTTCTTTTGACTGAATTGCCTATCAACTTTTATGATGGCTGTTGTTGTTGTTGTTTATTAAATATTATTATTCAATAAAAAATATTTTATATAAATAATAGAGTAGGCTAGTGTTTAGTGAGAAACAGTGTGTTCGAGATGGTGATTTTAGTGTTCCGCCATTAGATAGCGACAAGAGACTGTTTTTACAAGTCAGCAGTAAAGACTTTTATATTGAAAGAGACTGAAACGCTGTTGTAAATAAGGAAGTTATTTTTATTTTGTCCAACACCTTGTAAGACGCAGCCAACAAATGCACTGAGCATCATCAGCGCTGTCGGGAATTACCCTTAACAGATGAAAGGACAGTACAACAAAGATATGGCTTTCCTCAGCGGACATTCAGACTAATGTTTTATTGTGAATATGAGATTGAGCTGAAGAATGAATGCTGTATCAGATGCAGGTAATCACACTCGCTCAGTCCATCTCTCTCTCATAATACTCGAGTCTACATAATACACTGCTTTTAATACAGTAATACAATAAACTTTCAATGAAGCAACTCAACATTCCTTCCTTACTAGTTCTAAAGTGACGTTTTCAATTAGTAACGGAAGCTTGAGCTCAGCTGTTAAACTGTCAAACTGAGAATTGAATCATTGGCAGAAGGAAGTAGTTCTGCACAAAAGAGGGGTTTTAATAATGTTTTTTCAATAATAACCTTTTAATAATGTTTTATTTGCATTAATATCAGTTTTTTAATATATTATTTATCAATATTTTTTTTACCTCACTATGTGCCAGGTCTTATAATATCTTGTAGCCTATATTAGGGTTTTGTATAAATATATATATATATATGTGTGTGTGTGTGTGTGTGACCTGTGCTGGCAAAATGAGTAACAATGAGCACATTTTCAAAAATGAGTTATTCATATGTTCACATTCTCCATTAAAAGACCTTCAGAATGATGTATGATTTGTTGCAATCCGACGAAAAATGGCTGAGCTACACCTGTTTGAAGTTGACCGAGTCAGCAAAGTCAATTTTGAGAAAAAAGTTCCAAAGCAAAATCACAGCAACGTTGCATCTTTTCCTCCAGTTCTTTTCTTAATAATAATTACTATATTAATAATCACAATATAGCTATTTTTTATTTTATCTTTGTTATTATAAATAAGAACATATCCAAAAAATAAACTAGTAGTAGTTACAAAAAATAAAAAGTAGAACAAATTACCCTTTTCATTTTACATATAAACAAAAGCATTCAAGAAAAACAAGTAATCAAATGTAAAAAATCCTTTTAGTCTGTTAATTACGAATAAATTTATTATTAAAACTACAAAAGCAGTTCAATCAAGAGCAGGGAGTGATTCCCTCTTTTATTGTTAGATTAACATTAATGAGACAGACGGCCTATATATTAAGACCTACTGTAATGCACGGATCTAATATAATGTTACACATCAGATGTTTTTCCCCAAACGTTCACTTAAAGGCACAATATGTAATTTTCGCCGCTGGATGGCGCGTATTCAAAATAAACAAATAGACAAAGGCGTAGTTTGATGATGCAGTGAGTGAGTGAGTGTGGAATCATGGGAGTTGCCGTCTTCATCCCCACAGCCGATGCAATCTGACGGGACTCTGGCAGAAATCATGTTTATGGATGAGCTAATGATTTATTAATATAGTAGAATGAAGCAGGGTGAGGCTGAAAGCTTTAAACATTCTTCGAAACATTTGGGATAATGTAAGTACACAAGTCAGCAAAATATATAACACTGTTCTAGTGGTTTTTGGATATTTTAATAAAAAAATCGTACATATTGTGCCTTTAAGACATAACAGATTATGTTTGCGTGAATACTTAAATACTGTAATTCTGTGTATATGTGTATATTTATCGGTATCGCGCGCAGTCGGAAGCGCCTTTTATGCGCGCGCTTCCGATGACAGTCAGCGTGAGAAGCAGAGGAGAAAAGGTACTCCTCTCAGAAAACATACAAATAAAGGTAATTAAACATCTAAAATTGTTTGGAGCATTGGGATCGCTAGACGAGGGCTTAATGATCTCATTTTTGTGAAAACCTCAAAATCACACACACACACACACACACACACACACATATATAGGCAAGCTGTGTCATTTGGGTGCTTTTATTTTTTATTGACACGGGAAATTGTACCAAAAAGGACAGTAATCTAACAACAGATATTAGCTGAATATATTAATACATGATAACTGACATTGAATGTGAATAAATACATAAAGAAATAAAACACAAAACAGAAACACAAAAATGCAGAGCAAAGACCATGCAATCAAGTTCCATTAAAATATCTTCAGATTCTGGGGTAGAAAGAGAATGACAGAGAATGACAGATTCTGGGTAGAAATACACAACTGAGTTTAGAATTACAATGTTCCAATGTTTCTCTTTCATTTGTTAAAAACAAATATGTTTATGAAAGCACAAATTTGAGCCCTTTACAATGGTAAAAGGAAAAAGTCATGGGATAGCTTTAATGTTTTATTGCTGCTGTTTAGTGACTGGGCATGTTTATGCATAACCCCAATAATTTCGAACTCTTAACAATATGGATCATAAATTCAGTGTCCCTGTAACTTAGAAGAGGACTGAAGTATCTTCAACTGAACAGAGCTGGTAACACTTACATGTTGTGTTTAAAATAAATAAATAACAGAAAAAGACGTGATTGTAAATAAAAAACTTACTGCTTTCTACATATCTTTGTTGGGTAAATAGGCCTATATAACGTGCTTGCAATCTAAATATGAACCACATGGTGGTGCTATAACAAAATATATCAAATAGCTGACAGCTGAGTAAAGGGGTGAGAGAGGACGTCCATTATTCAGAACTTTCTGCATTTTATCTCATCCCAGACACGACCACGTAGCCTACTGTTATTAATGGCTCATGCAGCCTATGTATTTGTAATACGACTTATTGTCTGTTATGATTTAGGCCACTGACACAATGATTCACATCGTCGACATGAAACACGTTAGTGTTTTTTAATGCAGATAAAAATGCGACAAAATAATGTGATACTCTATTACGTATACTGTATGTCACATTCGGTGATTTGAGTCTCATGGTATTACAGAATACACTAAAGAACTTATAGCTTATTGCAAAATAAATGTAATGTAGCCTATGTTATATCTATTAATATTATAATGTAATATATTGAATTTAAATGTTTAATGACTATTTTGACTTTGACCTTGTTATTTATATAAAAAATGTATACTGGATTTTCCATGCTTTGTCCCAAGATATACTGCCAAATAAAGAAAAGAAAAGGAAATGAAACAGAGCGAAGAGTATTTTCTTATAACCTTATAATGACAATGACATCAACGTTACAAATAAAATATGTTCACACGACTATCACCAACGTTAATTTCAGCTGAACTTTTAGAAAATGCAAAAAAAAAAAAAAAAATCCCCCCCAAAAAATACATTTCCCAGAAACCTTTACAGCAATCATGACGGCACCGAGGGGCGGGGCGGGGCGGGGCTTGTTGTCGTAGCGGCTCTTGCGTTAGGAGAGTAAAATGTGTTTGACAGGAATCTGAACGAGAGGAGGAGGCGGCGGCGGCGGCACACGAGTGGAAATCCGCACCTTCAAGACATCGCCATCACTTTTTTCCTCTCGTTAATCTCCAGTCGCGTGCTGTCCGTTAACCGCGGGGAGGCGAATGCGGTGAATTATTTGGAGGCTCAGCAACAGGGCACACAGAGTACAGGATGCCGCTGAGTGAATCAACCCCGCGCGCGGGGAGCTCCCGCGACTAGCGCCGCGCAAAGTATCCAAAAAGGAGAATGCGAATGGTTAGAGAGGACAGGATTCAATTAATATGGAAACGATGTAGCATCACCGCCGCATTGCATATAGCTCGGGGAAACAGGTTAGAAAGTAGATAGCTAAATAGGGCGCATTTTGCCGTCATACATGCAAACTTACTCATCATCAAGCGCAACTAGCCTGTAGTAGGCTGCAACAAAAGGAACAGCTGCTCGACAGTGTCTTCAGATACCAAAGAAGACAGAATAATTCAAGATGTTACGGAGGAGGCTCAACCGATTGGTACGTATGGCACTCTACATGTTACTTCAAACGCACCTAAACATATCATCGAGTCTATGATCAGCCTGAGTCTGACAACAGGGCGCAAATGGTGCATAAGTGGAGCGTTTATTTAAAAACTAGGGAGCCACCCTGCAGAAAGCTCTGGGTTTCTCAACACCACCAAAGCTGTAATTAGTTGAGGTACGCAGTCAACTTCCTGTTAACACTGACCAGCTGTTGCAAAGCGAGTCGTGCCACGCACATTAACGATTCAAAACATGAGTTTATGGGCTTTAGCAGCCGTGAAATTTTTGTGTGTGAAGTTGACGGTTGTTTCAAACGATTTGAGTTGGCTACCTAGGGTTAGGAGAGGCAGGGTTTGAGACACTGGCGTCGCTTCTGCTGTGGTGAAGATAATCGTTTTAGGCAGCTCGTTCAGATGTGTCATGCCAATTTTTAAAGTTGAGCTGATAGCGTTAATCAAATAATACTGCTCAGTCTTGCAAGCTAAGCCCTTTAAGTGTTATACTTGAATCCAATAATTAATTTCCTAATGCCCTTCGTTGCTGTCGCAACCTTTTAGATGCAAACTTTATTTGGGCACGTGATGCAGTAACGCTGCTCCTATCACATGATTGCAGAGCATCAGGGCACTGCTGGAGGATCTCTTGAAGTTTAATGTTGGGTTTAAGATGAAGCCTGTTTTTAGTCTTAGCTGTTTTAGGCTGTGGTGGGAATACGTGTAATCAAATGTCTTCCTATTTGTTCTTCAATTATTGTTGTTAATTCACCCTTACAAATGAATTCACCATCTGCTCCATATCCTTAAAGGGATAGTTCACCCAAAAATAAAAATGTAATTCCTCACCCTCATGTCATTCTCAACCTGCATGACTTTCTTGCGCTTCCATTGAAAACAAAAGGAGATAGCATCAGTTATCATTCTCCATTATTGTATGAAGAAAAAAAAAAGCAATGAAAGTTTCCACGGAACAAATAAATTCAATTCAGGTTTGGAACAACATGAGGGAGATTAAATGAATACACCACTGTGCCTTTAATATGGCTGTTAGATCAGAACCAATTGTCTTGTAATGTATTGTAATGTGCTGATTGGATGAAATTAAACCTCTCAGTTTGCTTAATATTATATTACTCTTAACATTTGTTATTTCTGGTTCAGTATAAGCAAACCACATCCTCACTTACTTAGTCTTGTACTAGGGGTGCTCCGATCAGGATTTTTGAGGCCGATCACAGAAAGCAGTATCTGCCGATACCGATCTTTTTAAAGCCTTCTTTTTATCATTTATAACTATTTGTAGTGATACTCCAATCAGGATTTTATACATTTATTCAGGGCCTGAATTTCATTTTTGAAAATGGGGGGAATTCCCCTCTTAGGTGTCTCTTGTGAGAGGGGAAGCAGCTTTCACACAGGAGTCCGCTACTGATCCGTGGCTGTTTACCACAAACACAACATTTATCCATTATTTTGATTTCAAATCCAAACATTGTCACTGAAAATGCTTTTTCAGCTTTGCAATTCTTTTTTTACGCAGTACAGTAATACAATCTTTCACAGACATGTTTAAACGCAATAAATATAAGCAACACATTATTCAAACTTTGTTTTCCTTCCTCCACGAGTGCCATCTATTATTGCCTTCTTTATCTAAAAGTGCTCTTTCCCTTTAAACCTAGCCAAAAAGCCATATGTGTTGACTGTGAAACACAGTAGACTTTAATAATATGCATTTATGGTGTAATTACTACATTTTCGTGTCAATCCATGTTCATATTTACTGCAAACAATGCACTGTTACTTTAATTCAGGCTTGCAGCGCAGCAAAAATAGACCTCTGACGGTGACGCTGCATGTCGTGCCAAACCTCTCACGGCAGCGTCATCAGCTTGAGATCGTTTTTTTGAGATCGGCCTTTTTAGAGACCGCCAATCAATCATCCCAAAGCGATTATCGGCCGATAGTGATCGGTAGCCGATCAATTGGAGCACTCCTATCTTGTACTATTTGCATAAACCACCTAATCCTCCTAATTTACCTCCTAATCCCCTTCATAAAGTTTTTGTACCTGAAATTATTTGTAGTTTGCATGAAAGGAGGGGGCCTAGGCAGTAGGCCTTCAGCTAATTGAGTAGCTGTACAACAACCGACCACTTGATCCAATCGAATAGCTGTACAACAACTGACCACTTGATCCAACAAACCCTCTCTGGGAAGCTGCGTCTTTAGATTCACACAGAACATGTTGTTGCATTCCACTGCACTGTTTTTCTATGTAAACATGAGCCAGACTTATGTGGTTGTTGTGTTCGCGCCATGTGTCTTTTGGAGATTCTCACCGTTGAGCATTGATATGTCAAGTTTAAAGAAGGTCATCCCTAGATCATTTCTGTAATGCAAATTCTTTCATTGTGAATGGCTACTTAAAAACCACATGAAATGAAAATTCACTCTATTTTCTAAATGCATGTTATGGGTCTTATTGTGAAAAATTTACTTTTCTTTTCTTTTTTTACATCATTTTTTAATAAAAAAATGTCATAACTGGATCTTGCAGTGAAAACAACAGACTTCTCTCTTGTGACGTATGCTGGACTTCTCCAGTCATTTTAGTCAGCTTAAACCCGTCCCTGCAAGCTAACATTCATCTGCCTCCATTCTTGCCTGTATTGCCCACATTAACAACTGATAAACAGAACCAAGTCTCCGTCCTATATATATTTTTTTGATTATCCATTACACTCAGATGTACGTGATTGTTTTGTTGTGACCCCTCTAGCTGATTTTTGTTCCAGCCCAAAACCTGCCTAATTATTCATGGCTACCTTAAGACCAATAGGTCCTCTAGGAATTTTGAAAATTTTGCACATCTCTACTGTTCGTTCACAGTTCTGGTGGCACTGTTCCTCTTTTATGCTGAACTGCTTTTCTACCTTGTCTCTATTTATAGTGTAACTTCAATAACCTGTTGGTGCCATTAGGCTAAATCGTGCTGCTGGCAGTGTGAACACTATAGATACCAGCAGTAATAGACCAATATAATGATACCAAGCTCTGATATTCTCGCAGGTCTTGTGATGTTACTCAACTCTGCATATTCTCTTGCCCTGCTATGGGCTTTGCTATGTTTTTGTATGGATCATAAATAACGTTTGCGTGGCCGCCATACCTGTTGTCACTAGGCGCGTTTCCATTACCCTTTTATCGACATTTATAAAATATCGCCAAAGTTTTGCGCAAATCCGTAATGGAAACGCGCCTAGTGATGCAGACAGTATTGTTATTGCAGCATCTCATTAGAAGACATTCTTCTCAGATAACAGACAACTGTTTACTGGAAAGTCAAGGTCTGTGTAAGCTGTACGAGCAGGAATCTTCTGTTTTGATGTGCTGCTAGCTCTGTATTCTTGGAAAAGTCATTTAAAAATTGTGTTAGCTGCTACAGCAATGCACCTTTGGTTGTAGTTCTCTGACAGGAATGAAATCTTGGTACCTTTGATGTTCTCTCAGTCCTTAAGATAGTGGCCTGTGTTTTGACTGGTTGTGTGGAGGAAAGTGTGATAGCATTCAAGTTTGAATGTCTTTTGTAAAGATGGGAAAACAATATGGATAGATATGAAAGGCCTAGTTTTCCGGAGCCTTGGTTCAAATGGTTGCTTTGCTCACGTGTTGAATACTAGTGCCTGAGTACAAGAGCTGCTCAATAATAGTTAAATTGATAATCCCGATTATTTATAGTATACATTTTCAGGATAAATAATCAGTGTGGGCCAATATTGCTTAATCATAAGAAGCAGAAATTGTGATCATGATTAAAGTACGATTGATCGCACAGCCCTATTATTTACAGACGATCTCTGAACAAACAGAGTTGATTTGTTTCAGTTAGACTTCAGAGTAGCTGTTGACACATCAACTGTACGTCAGGCCCCGTCTGACTGGATTTCTCTATGTTGTGCTGTCACTTCTCGTTTATTGTAGATCCTTCCTCTTCACCAGTTAAAGGTGAAGTCCGAGCTTCCTTTGGTGCATATGATGCTCTCTTAGGAAAGACTTTGCCTCTTTGAAGCAAACCCCTGAGGAGATCTGAAGATGGAGCTGTGCACGTTATTAACCGTGGCTTACCCAAAGAACACTGCAAATGTTTAATGTGTGAGGGTTCCTGTTCTCTCCTCGCTGTAGTTTTTCACCATCTGTAATTTAATACATTTTTTGATATTGTGAAACATTTGTGGGATGTTTGTCTTTTCTTTCTACCATCTTTTTCATTTTATTGGGCTTTTTTTGCAGTGGCAACAACAGGAAACACATGAAAAGGGTGGGTGGGAGAATGTGTGCTACAGGAAAATTAGGAAATAACTGGAACCCGGATTCAAACTCTGCTGACCCATCTGGCTGCATCTTTTTTCTAATTGCATTGTAGTGCTGTTTTCCTTCAGATTAAAGTTGCAATGAAAATGAAGTAGTGACAGATGCTTCCTTTGCCATTGTGACATACATCCAAGTGAAACTAAATATTAAAAAAGGAAAAATATAGGTTGAGGAATTGGTTGATTTGATTTTGAGATGTGGGAATTGCAATCAAATTAATGTGAGCTTGTAAGAAAGGGACAGAGTTAAAGCAGACTAAATGGAGTAGACTGGTGTACATCACCAGGGAGTAGATGTTTTCATTGGAAGATTGAGTTATAACTTATTGTTTTGTAAAAAATTAAAAATGAAGCCTATACATGGATGACATTAATAATAAGAGCTATAACAGTCATTTACAAATTAGATGGAGTGAATTTTCATTTCATGCTGGCTTTAAAACTAACCAGTTTCCCTCAGCGCTATTGCTGGCACAAGTCCCACAGAATTCTGGGATATTGAAAGCTTGCATGTGTTTCATCAATGTGCTGTCCAGCTTTTTCCTCGGTGTGCAAGCCAGGTAATTTAGAGCACCTCAGATTTTAAGGACATCCCATCACTGCTGAGATAATTTGTTTCTATGGTATTGTTTTCAACAGTGCTGAGATTTGAACCCAGCAAGGGCTTTTAGTACACCTCGTCATTGGCTGTCTTGTCCGTGCTTTGCCCGAGTAGTCAGGTGTACTGTCACGCAAGGGCCACTCAGTCCTGCTCCACTCCGCTGCCTCCACTGTGGTGTGTCCTAGCTGCTAATCAGTCGGCCGTCTGGCTGTGCCTACAAAGGATGTTTTTGGGTGTCCGGGTGATGCAGGAGCGCATCATAAACAGAAGCTGCCGGCCTCAGGGAACCTGGTGTTAGAAAACAGCCGCTGTCAGACAGCTCACCCAACACTCATGCATGTGTGTGCATGTGCTCTGTGAGGAGCTTTCGTTCCCCAGGCAATGCGGCTGTGTGAGTGTGATCTGTCAAATGCCCATCTTTACGAGGTGTAAACGTAAACCCAGTCGATTATGTTTCAAGTGAGTGAAAACAGGTGGAAATCAGATATGTGATAATTTTGAATCTGTGCAGAAGGTCTTGCGGTTTCAAATGTAGTTGACAAAGGCACTGTATGTTATGCGAAAATCGATCAAACAACCATGTAAGCTAGAAAGTGGGATCATCACAGCTCTTCTAGATAACTTTAATAAGCTCTTTAGATTCTGTTTTACACATATTCATCTACAGTGTGTAAGTGTTTACACTGTAATGAAAAAAAAAAGATCTGAGTCACACATGATAAAAAAGATCTGATTTGACACATTTTCCTGCAGTCTGATCATAGCCTAAGAGACTTGTTTAAAAAGCATTAAATTTTACAGACCCCAAACTTTTGAATTGTAGTGTACATAGGGCTGGACGATATGGCCAAAATTGATATCACGATATATTTCTTAATTTCGGTCGATACGATATAATTCCGATATCGATATGAACACTATTTATCTGAAATAGAAATCTTTTGTAACATTATAAATGCCTTTATCATCACTTTTGATCAATTTTAAGCATCCTTGCTAAATAAAAGTATTAATTTCTATAATTTCTTTCCCAAAAAAATAATAAAAATTATACTGAATGGAATAGTGTATAATGTTACAAAAGCTTTTTATTTCAGATAAATGCTGATCTTTGGATCTTTCTATTCATCAAAGAATCCTGAAAAAAAAATTTACTCAACTGTTTTAAATATTGATAATCAGCATATTAGAATGATTTCTGAAGGATCATGTGACACTGAAGACTGGAGTAATGATGCTGAAAATTTACCTATGTATGATCACAGGAATAAATTACATTTTAAAATCTATTCAAATAGAAAGCAATTTTAAATAGTAAAAATATTTCAACATTTTACTGTTTTTGCTGTACTTTGGATCAAATAAATGCAGCCTTGGTGAGCAGAAGAGAATTCTTAAAAAAAAAAAAAACCTTTAAAAATCTTACTGTTCAAAAACTTTTGACTGGTAGTGTAGGCTGATTATTCTTATAGATTGAAACAAATGTGCTTCAGCCAGAAAAAAGGGTATGAAAAGTGCTCCGAGTCGCTGCAGAAAACAAAAAAATTGAACAACAACAAAAACTGGAAATGTTGCTGGAGACGGGCTTATTTAAAATGAAAACTCATGCTCTGCTAGCAGGAGGCGCTTTTAGAGTGATAGAACTAGCGGTTTCTCCAGTAATGGCTGTAATCAAAGCAGCTCCGCTCAGGAGCGCTTCTTTATCAGATCAAATGAAAATGCCATCGAAACTTTTCTGAAGACAGTCGGTTCCCTTCACAGATACATTTATATAAAACACCCGCGACATTTTTTGATTTTGAAACGTGCAGTGCTCATGTTTATTCAACGAAGTCAAACGGCACAAATAAATCAATGTATGGGAAACTGGTAATGTATATCGAAATATCTATATATTTTAAAAATCATATCACCATTATTGAAAAAAATTATATCGCGATACATATTGATATTGAATTATTGTCCAGCCCTAAGTGTACATAATAGTTCACAAACTATTTTACATTGCTTCATAGAAGCCTATATTGCAAAATATTACATGCTGCAGAACTACTTCTGCTGTGAAGCACTGCTTACATGCACAGTATGAATGCTGTGAACTGTCAATATGGGCACCTAATATATATATATATAGAAATGATTCTCGGCTGGAATTTAATCTCCATCTCAGATCAACCACCTGACCATCACAAACAGCCCCTAATCGTCACTGACCACCTGTTGCATGGGTAGTTCTACTGATGAAAACCATGTTGATGGTGTGATGGGCTTTTTGGAGCAAGTGGCGGAGGATGAGGGGCTCACATTGGCCGGCCTGGGCCAGTGATTTATTGGCCTTGTTTCATCAGGAGAGCCATGTATTGATTAGAGTCCTGCTCCGTTTTGCTGCCATTTGTCTTGTCCCTCCCGAACTGGCTGGCAGACTGAAATGCTTATGCTGACTACTACTACTTCTTTCCCTCTCCCTCTTTCTCTTGCTCTCTCTCTCATTGCACTCTGGCTCCCCATAATGAAAACGCAGCCAGCCGCACAAGGCTGAACCCCACATCCCATCAGAGTCAGGATGTGTAAGAGAAAACGGTGCAGAAAGCAGACAAGGCAATGGAAGTGCATGTGCAGATCTACCTGTTGTATTCCTCCGTTGCCTTCCATGTATAATAGACAGGCTTTCAGAGTCTGATTGCCATAGCGAGGCTGTTGGAGATCAAGGAGCGTCCGGGTCTTTCTCTAAAAGCAAGGCTGAATTCTCAGTTTGTCATTTTAAATAATTTACGTGGCTCGTTTTTAAAATTCTCCTCACAGCATTCCTCCCTTCCCAGCTGTATATCGTCACCAAGGCTTGTGGACTTGAAATGCATTCCTGTCATCCATATATTTATAAAGTGTCATCTTGAGATTCCCTGTGTTGTGCCCTAGCTACCGGCAATACCCCAAGAGCATTCGCGCAGCAGTGTGAAGAGAATAATGAAAAGTCTTAAGTGTGTGAGAGGGAAATGGATAGTGTGAGTTAGTGTTTCTTGGTACTTTTGCTTCTACAGGCAAAAAAATAGATACTTTCTACTTATACCAGCAAAAGCAAAAGGACCCATTACTCGGCCTTGATGTACACCCGCGCACACATTCGGAGTTCCCGGTTAAATAACGGGCTCCGATGAGAACCAGATGAGCCCACGCTGGAGCTTTCCCATCAGTCCACTGCAGGGAAAGAAATGAATCTTTACTTAGCTCACTGGTGCCTGCGAGCGGAGCCGTGGCCCTGCAGCTCAAACCGCTTGCCGCCTCAGCAACCTAGGTGCACCATAGCGCACATTAGTTTCCTCTTGCTGTTACGCGCTTCTGACAGCTAGCTTTTTCTCTGTCCCTTCAAACACAATTTGCTGTAATTAATTTAATAGTAATTACAGCCAGTGATGCTAAATATATAGTAAAAGATAATGGTACATGAGTCAAGACCTGAGATGCAGATATTTTTCGGCATGTCAGCATTTAGATGCAAATATCCAACGTTGAACGGTAGCTAGAACGACTCTCTCTTTCCCATCACTCTTTTCTCTGCCCCTCCCCCTCAGAGAGACTCTGGGATGAAAGCCACAATGCAGTCAAACTGATTAGTTTATCCATACAAAGAAGGAGACATGATAGTACCTAAATTAAAGCCATGGTGCTATTGTCCCTCTGACATGCCAGCTGGAGAGAGTTCTGAATTGCTTGTATGCAGTATTTTGCACTATAGACTTTAAAGTAGTCATTTTGTAGTGTGTTTATATATCATAATTGTTATTTTAGGTTTCAAGATGTTATATCTTTCTTCAGACACGTTCCTGAAAGCCTTACAGTTACAGTGAACATTTTTGTTGTTACATTAATTTGTTCAAATTAAGTTGTGTGTTTCATCTCATATATATTAGAATAAGTTTCAGTGAGTTAAATAACCAGCTGGCAAAGCGGTCCAGTTTACCCATGTTCAGCTCTTTTAGCTTAAGTGGGCCAATTCCCAATATATTACAGTTGGATTTTTTAAATGAATTATTTGTAAAAAAAAAAATTTACATCATCGTATGTTTTTCTTCTCATCATATTTTCATGAACTTTATGATTTAATAATTTTAATCAATATCATTACTTTGTCTTGTCTTCATTATTGTTTAAAAAGCCTTAATCAAGAAACACTTGTCTGTAATTTTGTTAAAAAGATTAACAGCAGCTTCAAAGCCTAGGCATTTGTAGTTGATTTTACAGACCAAGTTGTAAAACATGTTTCAGATTTTTTTCTATGTGTCCTTAAAGACAACATTCATAGCTCCTTTACCACAGCATTCATAGCTCCCTTACCTTTTTACGAGAATATGCATTGGGAAATAGTCTAGAACAGGACTTTTGATTGAATCAATATGGGTATGTTGATACATGCATGAGATAATGCACACTGTCAGGTTTTATTTTGTGTTAATGATTGGCTGACTGTTTATTTTTACTGTTTATTACATGAGTACAAAAATAGATTAGTAAATGGATATGAGATTGATTTGAGTTAAAAAAATATTTTATGTGAGAAAAAAAATTGTGGAGCGATAAAAGCATAAAACTTGCACAATTATGCAGGAAATCAACTGTATCAGACAATGAATTGAAACCATCATTACACACAAATATTTAACAGCAAAATGCCTCGTTTGACTGATCAGATTCAGATATTCGAAAGAAAATAGTACTGGTTATTAACATTTTCTCTACCTGCTGGACCTGATAAATCATATATTACAAGGGACATTAAGAAAATAAATAGTCATAGTGTTTGTTTTCGTGTTGTTTTTAAAGTGAAATAATGTCTGTAATGATGATTAATGAATGAAATGATGACTGTTATCTCAATAATGTTCATAAACCGGTTCTGACAGCAAGCTGTCATCACATCGCATTCTCTTTGTGTAGACAACAGCACAGTGGCTTCCTGTTGTTTTCTTTCACTTAATCTTTCCTTAAACTTTCACCTCTCTCACATCCCTCCGTAATCTCTCTGCAGTAGTCTCTGCAGACTCAGTCTGAGAACTGGGCTTGAGCCAAGCAAGCACAGACCAGTTGCATTTTCACTTGCAGTTCAGAGCAAGAACAGGCTTGTCTTCAGCAAGCATTTGGGAACACATCTTTATATAATCTGTGTTGAAAAGCGAAAGAAAAACAAAACGCCATCAGCATTGTCATCACTTGCTGAAAGCCATCAGTGAAAACTCATAATTTGAGCTTGCGACATGCAGAATCCCCAGATGTAGTTTAGTTACTTTTTTCTGTGTCTGTCCTTTTTTCGTCTCCTTGTCAGTGAGGCCAAGTTTAATATAGGCCAGGCCACAGTACAGTGTGTCTACTGCTGCACACTGCTCAGACTTCTCTCACTACCAGTCTTCACTTTACAGTGTTGTGGTGCTATTAATATCCTCCTGGTGCCACCCCGTGTTCTGCTCATGATGGAGAATAAAAGACTTGGGAGTCAGTACCACAAGGCATTGTGGGATCTTGCTGTACTCTGTGGTGACTTACTTCCAGTATAAAATGTGATGAATGAAGGTGGGTAAGCCTTTTATTCAGATTTATTATCAGGTAATGCGCAGAACGTGCAATAGCAGCAGCTGAAGTCCTAATATAAGGCTGATGATGTTTATATTACTTTATGCATTTCTTTTTTTTTTTTTTTTTTT
>NW_015639782.1:2646215-2650881 GCF_001515625.1 Sinocyclocheilus rhinocerous | reverse complement strand
GAACACTCAATCTAAATCAGATCTAAATGATGTTCTGTGCCAGACAAATTGATAATTTAATTTAACTGTGTACATGTAGGCTTGATGTTGAAATAATGTGGGTTATGTTTTGATTTGTGGGAACTCTGCTCTCCCTACAGTGAAACTGTAGCCAGATAGCTTGTTTTATTTGGCTTTAAACTTGTTGAGCATTTCACTGCTATTGTAAAGCACAGAACCGGCACAGTGAGTGCTGCCAACATCATTCATAACAATTCAGAGATGCAGGAACCATAATTGGACATGTTTCTACACTCATTTAGATATGTTTTTTTTTCTGTGTGAAAGAAGTGTGTGACTTTCTTGTAGTGTACTGGTGAGTTTCATTGCAAGTTCTGCTCCTGTCAATATTTTAAACGTCATCTTTATTGAAATTTTGAGAATGACGCATGACAGTTTTAATAGTATCAGTGAGAGTGAAAAATGAGTAAAAAAACTGTTTTGCCATGTGTGCCATCATTTTACACTATTAGTGTGAAATTATATTATATTATGTTATATTATGCTATATTATATGATTAAATGTATTATTTTATGAGATTAAATTTCAGTGCAACTCAAAAAATAAATTACACTAAAACATAAAAAACAAAATAGAATTAAACTATTAAAGGGGTCATATGATGCTTTTTTAAAGATCATTATTTTGTGTATTTGGTGTGACAGAATATGTTGACATGCTTTAATGTTCAAAAAACACATTATTTTTCAAATACTGTACATTATTGTAGGTCCTCCAGCCCTCTACGAACACCTTGGCAATTGAATCGCCATTGGCTAGTAAATTTTTTTGTTTACTCGCCAGACTGATAAATATATATATACATATATACACACACACACACACATATACATACACACATATACACACAAACATATACACATACATACACACACACACACACACACATACACACACATATACACATACACACACACACATATACACACACACACACACATACATATACATACACAAACATACACACATATATATACATATATACATATATATATTTGTTTGTGAAATGGCACAGTTTTATAAATATCTGAAAGTACACTCTTAACATCAGTCAGTCAAGCATTATAATATGATAATCAATGTTATTTAATGTTGTCATATTTCATAAAGTCTAGACACTTTCCTGAAGCTCATTTCAGTCTTGTGAGGAATCAATTATATCCATGCTTCATACAGCATTTAAACATTTCACATATTCATCATGAAATAAAATCTGATCTTGATTGAGTTGATTTTTTTCAGTTTTTGCCATTTTGGAGAATATCCGCTGAACGCAAGCAGCGTACGCTATTCTGTGTCAGCCGCGACACAAGGATACGTTTTCTACGTGTATTTACGCTTTGATTTGAACGAAAACAGCACATCCGTGCAGCTCGGCTGACACAGAATAGCGTACACTGCTTGTGTTCAATGGATATTCTCCAAAATGGCGCTACGGTGATGCGACTTTGAATAAAGTCGTTATTTTTGTTTTCTTTGCATACAAAAAGTATTCTCGTCGCTTCATAAAATTCAGATTGAACCACTGATGGCAGATGGACTATTCTGACGATCATACTTTTCTGGCAGTCAATGGGACAGTCACAAGCCTCCCGGTTTTCATCCAAAATATTTTAAATTGTGTTCCGAAGACGAACGAAGCTTTTAGGGGTTTGGAACGACATGGGGGTAAGTGATTAATGACAAAATTTTCATTTTGGGGTGGAGTATCCTTTTAATACAAATGAGAAAATATATATTGTTATTTATACTTTTTTATGATACTAAATTTATTATTTTAAATTATTAAAATTCAGTGCAACTCAGAAAACAAATGACATTAAAACATAAAAAAACTAAACCGAATGAAACGATTCAGAATAGCAAATCTAAGGAGTGACTAAAGGGCACCTATTATGCCCCTTTTTACAAGATGTAATATTGGTCTTGGGTGTTCCCAGAATGTGTCTGTGAAGTTTCAGCTCAAAATACCCCACAGATAATTTATTATAACATGTGGAAATTGTCTTTCAGAAAATGTCGTGTTCGGCCGTAAATGTATGAACCATTCGACACAGATAAAGGAGAAACTCTGGCAGAAGAAACACCTATGAGAATGAACCAGAACGCCTCGGAATGGTTATTTGATACATTTATGTATTTGTGGAGTTTTCACAGCTCATTTGCAATGATGGTTGAGCACACATATACACAAATATTTCAATAATGTCTGCTTATGCGCTTTAACAAAACGACACACGCACACAAATACGGTTAAAATGTTAGCTAAGCACTATAACGACATGATTAAGAAATAAATGTAATCCACTGCGTCCTGGGAGGAAATTAAAACTCTTATGTTCAGTCTTACATCCAAACACAGAACACCGGGATTGCTTACGAGACATTGTTGACATTACAGCTACTCGAGCATGAAGAAAATGGAGGACAGCGTACAACCAAACCAAACCAAACTCGCTGAGGGCGGAAACTACGGTAATGCAGGACTGTCAGTCAGTGGCCGTGGGCGGGGCCTAGACAATGTGATGTCACATTGCTCAGAGAATCAAAACGGCATGTCTAATGAGACTGATTCGGTTTAATGGGATTCAAAAATAAGGAGTGGGTGAATGGTTGTGTTCACACGCTGCCAACATATATTTATGTCCAAACACCATGTAAAAGTGGATTTTGCATAGTAAGTGCCCTTTATTACAAATTAGAAAATATAATATTTTATTTTATTATTAATAATTTTATATTAACTGTATATCTTACAGGTTCTTTGTAAAGAAATCCTAACATTTGATTAAAAAAAAATTTGTGTATTTTTTTAATAAAGTGGTTTAAGTATATTAAATGATAAATGTAAAATTATAGATTTAAAATAAAAAATGTAAATATAAAGTTATCAATTTAAATGTGTTTTTCTGTCAAGCTGTTTTAAAACAATATTTATTATGAAGAGCATTTGAAACTGGAATTGTGAAGACATTATTGATCCTTATGACTGATTTTGTTGGTTTTAGGAGTTGACAAACTCTGATGTGCCCGATGAAAGTGGTTTGGATTTCTAAAAACATGTCCTTTTGGACTCAACTTCGCCCTGCTGTTAGAATCAAGTTATGAGCTGAGAGCAGTGAGTGGGTGTTGTATGGTTTAATACAGCCTTCAAAGGCCCCTTACACTTTACTCCAAGTCTCTAAATCTGAGCAGTTATTTTAAACATTCAGTCCTTTTCTTTTTTTCCCGATCAGTGCTCTTAATTACTAGGTCTTTTTTCAGTGTAGCAACAGTCTTGTTCTTCTGGCAACCAATGTCTCCCACTGTCAGCGTTCGGCTGCTCAGACAAAGCATCCTTGCATTTTTGAGTATTCAAATTAATATGCAAAGTCAGTAGTAGACAATTTGTTTTGCCATTTGTTTGTGGTTGCTACTACAGGAGTGGTCCGGTCACGTGTAGCGTCTCATCAGCCCTGGGCCACGAGATCTCCGCTGACATCCACTTTGAGGAGTATTTAGAGGCTCATTGTTCACTCAGTCATTCACACTTGACTTGAGCCTGTTCTTCTGCTCTCAAACGGTCACTGTCACTTTGATGCCCTGCATTCTTGCCCTATTTTCTTCGCATAGATTGCCTGCTGCTCTGAATGTTAGTGGTGGAATATGACTGTGTATAAACCACTTTTTTTGTCACCATCTTTTTTTTGTGTAATGCAGGGAATCTGGTTTGTACAGGTTTTCAGAAAAGGTGAAGGACCTGGGCATTGATGGATGACTGAGGGCTCTGCATTTCTGCATAGCCTCAGGGCCAATTTGAAATGCAAAAATACATCCACTCATGGCAAGAGAATGAGGAAGTGCATTGTATGGAAATCCCCTTCTCTGTGAACCAAATTATTGCCTTGTCACCTTCTGTAGAACACAAAATTAGATGTCTGTCTTATCATCATGCGTATAAAAAGCATTTTCAAGCCCTCCAGGGCCTTCTGATGAGAAGCCTCCTTGCCTCTCCAAAAAGCACATTGTTCAGTCTGATGGCTAAAAAGCCTCTCTCAGCAAGTTTCAAATCTCTCACGTGACTTCTGGCAGACTGTAGGTGAGATGTCATATGACGTGACTGTTGACGTATCCGCACAGCAATTTTTTCTCCAATCTGAAGCTTTTAACTCGTTGGTCTTTTGGTTTCTTGCTTTACAAGGACAGTCTGGTTGTGGTAGATTTGCAGCTGTGCTGTACTCTTTCCATATATAAACACATGAGAATGTGTATTATGCAAAGTGCTATACAAGTTGACTTCAAAGCGTAATACAATTAAAGTTGGAAATGTGAATGGGTTATTGACTGGTTTTGTTTGTTTTAGATGAACTGAGATGTGCCTAAAGATGTGCATAAAGAAGATCTGTAAAGTTGCAAAGACTAAAGTCTCAAATCCAAAGAGATATTCTTTATAAAAGTTCAGAGTCAGCCACGCCTACCTAAAATGGCTCGTGCTAACACGCCCCCACATGTCTACGTCACGATGTGGGAAGATTTGCATAACGCCGCCCAAATGTTCACGCAAAGAAAGAAGACCTAACTTTATTCTCGCTGTAGTTTTGTTGTTGCCGCTGCCGCCATGTCGTG
>NW_015639782.1:2641810-2645690 GCF_001515625.1 Sinocyclocheilus rhinocerous | reverse complement strand
GGGGCATAGAGGAGCAACAATAATGTACAGTATGTGGAAAATAATGTGGTTTTTTTAAACCTTAAACCGCATAAACACATTTCATTACACCAAATACACAAAATAATGTTCTTTTTAGCAACATCATATAACCGCTTTAAGACGGAAGGCATGCATGCAATACTGACACATGTTCAGTTTTCACCCACCTGTTTACGTTCATTCAATCCATAACCCACTGTATTTACATGAGATACTCTACACCAGTGTTTCTCAACCCTGGTCCTGGGCGCCCCCCAGCACTGCACATTTTGTGTGTCTCCCTAATCAAACACACCTGATTGAACTCATTAGCTCATTAAAAGAAATTCCAGGACCTGAAATGGGTGTCAGATAAGGGAGACATACAAAATCTGCAGTGTTGGGGGGCGCTCAGGACCAGGGTTGAGAAACACTGCTCTACACGATAGACATTTGGACTGCTGTGTGTGTATTTGAGCACTGAGAACTGATCGCGCGCTGTATATGAGAACTGAAGAAGTGGAACGTGCGCGAGAGAGAGCACTTCTATCAGCGTGATTCCGTCTATCCCGCCTTCACTAACTTTAAGTTAATCGACAACGAATTGTGACTCCCGGGAAAAACGGGACGTCTGGTCACCTTATCCCTACCCCTTCGGGTGCTGAGGCCATTGTTTCAGAGCGCTAGTTCGCGTTTTGGTAGCCTATCCATACACTGCGGCTGCCATACTGAGACTAGATATGCAAACGCCCCTTATCTGATTGCAATCCAATGACAGGGACGCACATTTTGAAAGACAAGACAGTAGCCTTTAGGATGTATATTGAATGTCCGGTAGTCCTCAAATAACATAGTCCCGTCTCGTCTTGTTAACGAAGACGTGGCATACATTTCGTCATAGTTTTTATCATCAGAAAAAATGTTCGTTAACGAATATTTTTCGTCGTCGTCTTCGTTGACTAAATGAACACTGGGTTGCTATGTAGGCTTGCTGCGATAGTCGGTGTTGACGGTATTACGGTTGACAGCTGGAGTCAGATTAAATTTATCAAGTGAGGAGAGTGAGTCGAGCTGACTGACAGGAAGAGTGAGGTGAGAAAGACAAGACCATGGCAGAAGATTAATTTAGTTACGAAACTAAATGCAAAATTGCCTAGCTATTTGGCAATATTTTGGATTTTGAAAAGCCTGTTGACTTTTGCCGTTTATCTAAGGTGATTTTGTAAGTTTTTTTTTTTTTGGTATTCATTTCTTATTTGTTTGTTTTCACAGTTTTGCTGATTTTTTACTGTATTTAAACTTTGTGTAATTTATTTATTTTATTTTACATCAAGGTATATGCCGTGCCTCCATGCTTTCTTATTTGTTTTGCTAATAAACGTTCTATGATTCTTATTTATTTGGTTCCACAGTGTTTGCTGATTTTCTTTTTCTTTTTGGCTGTTTTTTTATATTTAAACTTTGTGCAAGTTTGTTTATTTTATATTAGACCATAGCATGGTGCATTTTTGTTTAGTTTGTTAACAGAAGTTCTATGTTTAATATAAGTGAGTTTGTCGTTGTATTGTTTTGTTGTTGTCCATTCAAACAATTGACGCTGAATTACCGCTAATTCGAAAGTGAAAGTAAAATGTTCACGGGCATTTACAAGCTATTTAAAAGTGAAGGAAAAGAGGGACCCCCCCCCGGTGATACTGGTATTACCGTTATTGTCACACGTCGATTAACAGGTGGGAAAATGTCCTCACCATGACAATCCTATTGCTATGCAGTTCCGAGGATGTTCTGGATGGTTGCTAGGTGGTTGCTTAGTGGCCCAAGTCAAGTAGAGCCCACCTCCAAATTCTTTAATTTTTTCCTCATTCTGGTGCCTAGATATGACACTTTCATATCCACCAGGCAAAAATCATAAATCGAGTTGCATAGATAAGTAATAGAACAGTCGTGCGATTTGAGGTATTATTCTTGTCTGTAATTATTAGTTGTAATAGTGATGCTTACCTTAGCAAGCGCTGCTAATTATAACTGCACCATGCCTTCCTGCCAGACACCGAGAGAAATTATATGATTTACAGCAATCAATTGTTAATTCAGCTGTTATTGCATGCACAGCAGTGTGGTGGATAGAGGTCACGCTATCACTCTTTCATCTTTCAATCCATTCTTTATTTACTGCTGAGAAACACTGAACGTGAGGCGCAACAGCTTTGGGTTTAGGAAGTGTATTTATAAGTGATATATCACAGACCATTTCCCATCCCATTGCTCAACAGCGATGCAATCAGTCATTTGCTGAGAGACTCCATCAGAAGCGGACTCTGTGTTTTTCTGCAACTTTAAAACATTTCATCAGAATATTCATTACAGTTCCGGGTGCCTGGGTGGCAGGAGCAGCTCAGCTTGGCAATTTTGTTAGAAAGCCTCATTTATTTAACCTGGAAATAAAATATAAAGCCTTAAAAGCAGAATAGGCATGGGAATCATGAACCATTGACAGTGCAATCTGTGGTTTGTCCATTTATCAAAGGTGTGAAAATGCAGACTATTAAAAAAAAATCTTGTTGTAAATTTTAGTGTGAGAAAGGGGTTAAATGTGAGCAGAGGCGGACAAAGTACACAATTCCATTACTTGAGTGAAAGTACAGATACTGCTGGTCAAATATTACTCCATTACAAGGGAAAGTTGCAAAGACAGTTTTTTACTTAAGTAAAAGTACAGAAGTACTTGCTTTTAAAAGTACTTAAGTACCAAAAGTAAATTTCCTTTTTTTTATGTCAACACACTGTTTTATTATTGTTGTTTTTAATGCTTGCAATATCTTATGCCTCTGAAGCAACTTAAAATACATTACACCTACTGAATACACTGACTAGCTTGCAGTCTCTTTGGAATTAAGAGCTTTTAGAATGTTATAAACCTTTAGAAATGAAACGAGTGAGTTGACAAAAAAATAATGTAAAATATATATATAAATATGTTAATACCCCTACCCACTCCCCAAAAAAACAACATGGTAGTGATCTCACACATCAACACAACTGATGTATAATTCACAGCTTTACAATAGCAACACTGCTTTAACAAAAAAGCAAAACAGCAAGATTTATTTGACATTAAATAAAAAATGTAAAAAATGCTCTATAATTGCTCTCGCGGTACTTTGATATCATACACAGAATGGTCTGTGCAGTGCTGCTTCGAGTCAAATGGCTGTTGTGTTTTGTTAGGAGACGAACAACAGTTCTTCTGTGGCTTTATAGGTAATATTTTCATTTACACAATTTTGCAAAATTAGACAATATTGTTTCTAATGTATACCACAATATTAATTTCTTCTTATTAAATTGTTGTAAGTAAATATCACATTTGCAACTGGTCATTGTTCAAAAAATGCTGGGAAATCACTTCACGTAACCCTACAAGAGTGATTACTAATAGGCTGTCTGCTACATAGTAACAAATTTCTACTTCGAGGACCTTGATAGAAATGTAGTGAAGTGAAAAGTACAATATTTGTCTTTCAAATGTAGTGAAGTTAAAGTCATAAGTTTCCAGAAAAAATTATACTCAAGTAAAGTACAGATACTTAAAAATTGTACTTAAGTACAATACTCAAGTAAATGCACTTTGTTACTGTCCACCTCTGAATGTGAGCTTAGCAAATGCCATTTGTCAGTCTTTTAACACATACCCATATGTTAAACTTTTTGTTAAGTTAGTTGTTAAATGTTAATAATTGTTTAAACTAGGGATGTCAATTTTCGATCATTTCCATGATCGATCGTCGTTTAAATTAACGATCAATTAATCGATTAATCGTTAACCTTAATGCTGCAAAATGCATCTATGCAGCCCGGCATGACAGGATGTCAAACCCCC
>NW_015639782.1:2628790-2640150 GCF_001515625.1 Sinocyclocheilus rhinocerous | reverse complement strand
GCAGACAGTCTACTAATACTCTACTAACTGCTAGTTGACATGTAGTTGCAAAGTTACTTACTGTTAATAGAATGTCTAAAGTGGATTATCGAAATAAAGTGTTACCATGAATAGCCTATCTGTCCTGTGTCCCACAGCCCTGCAAAGCGCATATGAAAGAATTATCTGGGGAAATGACTTAGTTACTACATTTCTATTGCTTTCCATGTTGAAGAACTTTGTGTTGTTTCTATTTTAATGTACTTTTAAAGTTTAAATCACATTAAAAGCTTAATTTGTAATTATGAGTGAATGATGATGCATTTATATACTGTCACGTCACTCACAGCGGCTCGCACGTGTTTTGCGCATGAGCCGCACGCAGCCCAAAATGAAATGACTTAATCAACCATGATAGCTTTAATCGATTGCACCTCTTATCGGCAATTAATCGATCATCGATTAATCGTTGACATCCCTAGTTTAAACACTTTTTTTTGTTTAGTCAACTGAATGATTCTGTCCCTCCATTAAAAGTCTGGGTAACTAAACCTTAAAAGATCCAAAAAGATTATAAAGGCATCGTAAAATGAATTCATATGATAATCGTTTAGTTTAGTTTTCTTTAGCCATCTTGTGAAGAGATATGATCCCTTGTTATGATAAATAGGTATAATTTAGTGATTTATTTACATCTAAACAATGATCAACACACACACAATTAGATCACATTACATTTGGTGAACATTAGGGCTGAAACGATTAGTGGACATTATCCACAACGTTGACGATAAAAAATAGTCGTCAAATATTTTTGTAGTCGAATAGTCATTTGTTGTCATATGACCTACAGGTACATCTAAAAAAAAATATTCTAATTTTCTGAGACACTGAATTTTGGGTTTTCATTATCTGTAAGCCATAATCATCAAAATTTCAAGAAATAAAGGCTTGAAATATTTCACTCTGTGTAATGAATCTATATAATATATGGGTTTCACTTTCTGAAATGAGTGACAAAAAATATTGACCTTTTTCATGATATTCACATTTTTTTAGATGTACCTGTAATGTAAATGCCTGCAATAACACCGTTTGACCAGTGTGGCACTGTAGCGCAAGACTGTAATTCAGTCCTCCCGGCTGCAATCCAACAGAAGAAGACACACACACTGCGCAGATGAAAAAATGTCAGAGTGCAAACACAGCTGAACCAGTAGAGTGTGGGAAGGTTTTACAAAACTACAAACAAAAAATGCTGTCCCGTGTAAAGCCCCTGATATACTAATGGCAAAGTTCTTTTTCGTTTAGGGGTAAAAAGAAGTTTGATATAGACAAGCAAGCGCTTTGCTGTTAGCAAACATCCCGATACTGCCGGCGCTGCTTAGAGTGGTGTTTAGAGTAATATTTTAATATATGCTGCGCACTTTCCTCTCAATAATAAAATAAACGCGAAGTAAAAATACCAGCAGTAAGAAAACAGCAGTTAAAGTGCCCCTATTATGCCATTTTTAATGTTCCTAATATTGTTTTGGGAGTCTCCTACAACAGATTTACATTCGTTATCTCAAAATGTGCATTTATCACCTCATTTTTCAATGATTCGCAAACAATTCGTCCGAAGCAGTTCTAAGATTCAGTGTCTTTAAACCCCTCCTTTCCATGAGCCTACTCTGCTCTGATTGGTCAGATGGCCTAGTCTGTTGTGATTGGTCAACCGCGTACAGCGCGTGTCGGAAACAATATGCCCATTGCCAAAGTTCCGTATTTTGAACGCTCAATAGAAAATATAAACGGCTATTATTTATCATACTTACAGGTTGTGATTCAGTGGAGCCATCAGTATCTACTAAGCCATCTGTCAAAAGCAAGCGTTTTGTGAATCCCGCGTTGAACTCCCTGAGATTAGAGAAGCAGTCATCAGTAAAATGACGGAAACACAAAACAAGATTGGAGTTACTGCTGTTGTACAGTGGAAAAAATTAATTTTAACCACTGATTCTTTAGAGCCTCATCTTTCGGAAGTGAAAATAACACAAATTTACTTTCACAGTGTAGGACACAGCATCTTCTCGACATGATGTTAACCACACGAACAAGCTACAGTGTTTGAGGGCGGGTCAAGTTGTTTGTGGCTGGCCAGCATAGAGCATAGGTGGGCATTATTCAAATGTGTTACCCCGTGACGTGTAGCTGTCACTGAAGTGGGATTCGAATTACTGAAGACCTGTTTAGGCTATTCAGAGCCGATTATTTATTTTGGGAGACATTAAATTACTTTATTTATCGCGCACTTTCGGCTTTACAACTTTGCCGATTGTTTACATTCACATACAGCTACATTACACACGGCATGAAAAGCAATATTCAAAATGACATAATAGGGCACTTTAAGAAAGCATCTTATCTTAGTGATGATGGGTATGTTTGCACCACCTCTGCAATTTGGCACTCCAGTAAAGTCCAGTCACGTCACGTTTATTTATATTGCGCTTTATACAATAGATTGCTTAAAAACAAGCAGTTTACAGTTTTAAACATATCAAAACTCAATATTTTAACTAATTGCAAAAGCTGAATAATCGACCAAAGCCTATTGATTATTCGGTGGAATAATTGACGATTAGTTGATTAATCGTCTTAATAATCATCATATTAATCGATTATCAAAATAATCGTTGCAGCCCTAGAGAGCATGGAAGCTTGTGTGTGTGTTTTGGGTTTGGAACAACATGAGGGCGAGTAAATGATAGGGTTGGGCGATGTCTACCAAATTGACATCAGACAATGTCTACAGTGAAACATTGCGATGGACAATTACATCGGGGGGTTCGCTAGATGGCCATCTGCCAAAACATTGAAAACAATTATATCATTAAAAACATAATATTCTCATTTTCCACTAGATATTTTTGTCTTCATCTCATCAGCAATTTAGATTTTGGCACGCTCTGCAGCAGCTGAGCACTAAAGGCCTGGGTGTAGTTCACTTTCTGCATTCCGTTCCATCTCGCGCACAGCCGCATCTGCTCAGCTTTCAAAGTATACTCAACCGGCACGATGCTGACTCAATATCGTGATGTCTGTCAGCCATCGGCGATGGACGATAGCATCGTCTATCAGCCCAACCCTACTAAATGACAGAATGTTCATTTTTCGGTGAACTATCTATCCCCTTAACTTCCCTTTTTGTAGTTTTTGTAAAGATTCTTTAAAAGTTTATTTTTTGTATGATCAAACGAAAAATAGCAACAAATTAGTTTGAAGTGGCACAAACAAGTGTAAATACTGACCCAGTTTTCGTTTTTTGAGGAACTGCTCTTCTAATAAGGTGAACTAGGCATTCTGCAGTCTGCAGTCATGGCACGCTTCTGCTTTCTTCTGATGTGAGTGTCGGCCTCAAACACGTGGTGAGCTGTCTGCATCTGAGTAAGTGGTCGGCAGCTGTAACGCTGGCACAGGCTGAATGCTGCCATTGAAATCACAGCATGGTGAGGCCTGGAACCACTGCTCTGCTTGCGCATTTATTTGAAAGCATGTAAACATGATGTCTTTAAAGTCTTATTTGATATAGTAATGATACAGTTTACTCAATTCCCTAATGTCATGTTTATTCTGTGGCAGTTGCGTTGGGTCTCGATTGAGCAAACAATGTTTGTGTTATCGATCCTTCACTGCTTTAGACAGTAGCAGAGAGTGGGGTAAGCTGTGCCACGTTTTATTGATTTGACCTCTAGTCAAGGAGAACTGAGAATCCCTCAGATTCTTTAATGAAAATTGTTGTTGACAAGACTAGTGTAATAATATTTCCTGCATTTGGATGCGAAGTTGGTTGAGCCACTGGCACACTTTACCCCACAGCTACCATTTTGGAAAATAAATGTTCAATTTAATAAAATATGAACAATGTGCTCCTCGCAATCTCAGACGCTGCTTACAAAATCACATATTTCCCTACTTGTATATATAAGGTGAAAGACAAGACAAGTTGTATATCCGAATTCATAGAATTTGAAAAACAGCAGGCAAAAAGTGACCTACTACTTCTGCCAAGATTCTGGAGTGTGCATTCATTGTACACTTTACTATCCACGCAATGGTAGAGGATTTGTGAATGGCAGCGAAGTGACATAACTGAACATTTTTTGATACCGATACCTTGACTTCGATATCGGTTCCTGAACGATACTTTTTTTTAATACCAATTTTATGAAATCCGTTTTAACAAGATTACATTGCACACTGCCTCAAAAAACTTTTTGGTTTTATTTTTTCAGCTTATTGATGTTTTTACAGATTCAAAGACTGATCTCCTGAGCCACTGCACAAAGGAACAAAAAAGCACAAAGAAACAAAATAGCCAACTCAATAAATCAGTGCAAATAGTTTTAATAAAGTTCAAATAGTTTTCATGTTTCCACATCTTTTAGGCTACATTTACACTAGTGCGTTTTTGTTTTGAAACGCATATCTTAGACAGAATCATCTATATTCATTGTCCACTGATTTACTGATGAGCATTAGCTGCTTTCAGTGCTGTTTTCTCTTCAGCAATCGCTGTTCTGACTAAGAGGAAGGTCATTTGCAGCTCATATGTCAATCTTATTACGTCTTCCTATCCCGTCCTGTCTCCTATGACGCACGTCAATTTCACTTCTGCGTTCAGTTCTGTACATAAGAAACCCAGGAAAACATTTCCACAGATGAAACATGAAGCTAATAAACACATGATTACTACCTATATGATTTGTATGTTTCATGAGGTTTTGCCTATTTTCATAACAATACTGGGTGTTTACATGAGAAATGCTAAGCCAAAACACACATTAGATCGCGATCGGAAGTTATTACAAACATTCGATGGTGGTTTAAAGTGAGTTTTGAGTAAAAGCGTAGTATAAATCTTATAAATTGTCTTATGTAGCATGATGCTACAGTGTGCACGGAACATGCGTTTTTGGTTGTGTAGTGTGGACGGAGAACTTTTCTGAAACGCCATTATGGACGAGGATTGTTTTCATTTTAAAATGCTGTTTTAAAACGTAAACACACTAGTGTAAACCTAACCTTACATCTATGGGGGTTGTGACGCTCACACACTACAGCCTCACGTGTAAGTCACGTCTCTGGGCGGAACCGGCGTAAACTAGTGTTTTTACATGGCAAATGTAGTACATCTGGATTACATTCATACTACACGCATTCATACTATATAGAGTGTATTTTTTTTTATGGTCATCATAGTACCTACTAGACCGTAAGTGATTTCGGGATGCAGACAGCTGCATATAGGCCTAAATAAATGGTTGTGTGACAGAAATTGTGAACAATTTGCTAGACTAAGAGGACAACATGGTTTACCCACTTGACACATTTTACCCCACTCTCTCTTAAAGGCTAATGCATTCTTGGGAAGCGAGAGTTGAGCAAACCATGCATTTGTTCTTCTCGCTCAGCACTTGAAGTGGCTCTTTGAGGTCCATTCGAGGTCGACTTGACACCATAGTAAAGATAATTCCATCATATTTCCCTTTCCTTAGCGCCTCCGTTTTTTGGCCTTGAATAAGCAGTTTTGAAAAGAGTATCGCTCACTTCGAAAATGAAACTGGGCCCTATATTCTGACCCTCATTATGTTTAACACTGAACTCCCTTCAAAATCGATGCAATGTAATGCGATGCAGTTCAATGGCACTTTTCTTATCTCTCCTGTCCCCCGGCTTTTTTCCTTCTTATGCTGTCTTTTACCGTTCTGTTTTTTTTTTTTGCCTGTGATTTGTATTATTTTTACTGTCCGTGTCTCTTCTGACAGTTCCAGAATGATGCTGCTCTTGCGTTCTGTCTGTTGATGAGTTGATATGGACTGTCAGTGTTTGCTTAGCGGGTAACCTTGAAACAGGACTGTAATGTTGATCTTGTGGTTAATGACTCCCAATGAGAAAGACACACAAGAGAAGATGAGCAAGATTCAGTTAAAAACATAGGTTCACTGACCTGCACTCTTAAGCCGGCACAGTAATCGATCTCTATCAGAACTGAACTTTTACACGGATTCATTGCATTTTGCACCGTAATCAATCAAAGGATTCCTCTGTATTCAGCTTCCTGAAAACTCTTTTCCCTTTTTCTAGAATCACTAGGTATTTCTTTAGTGTTGTGATTGGTGACATGAGCACTAGTGTGAGAATAATTAACTAAGAGGCCTTGTTGCTTGATTTGTCAGAGACACTGAGGAGCCAGTTCACTCAACAGTTGCCTGTGTCAGAGCCCTGTGTCATCTTCACATACCATATGTGATGTTGTAGTGCTGCTCCATGAATATTTAAAAAGTTATTTTTGTTCTTTCCTGGGAAACACACCTCCTTTGTGTGCAAATGAGGCTCATTATAGAATTGTATAGAAAATAGAAGTGCAGCATTTGTAATGTTTTGCCTGGTTAAAAAGTAGTTTGCTGTCTACTGAAATGAATGTTTTTCATTATGTTAATGATTCTTTCATTGAATGTGGTGAAAGAGAATGACGTGAAAAAATTACAACATCAATGTAATGTGTTGTTTTCACAATAGCCTGACCAGTTTTGTCTAAATGTTTTTAGCAAACTGATTCTTTTTAGCATGTAGTTCAAAAAGATTTAAGAATCTGTCTCATACGTATGAATTATTTATTACTCTTGAGAGTCATGTAAGGGAGGCTGGGAGTGGGTTGCTTTTTTCTAAATTAATTGTAACATTAATCTAATCATAAGTATATAGAATATAGAAGTGCAGATTTGTAATAACACATTTGTCTGTTTTTGCTTGGGCAACAGCAGCTAAAAAAAAAAAAAATGTATATGTGCTTAAATACTGAATTTAATGATTTTCATGACTTTTTTTCATGGTGAAAGAGAAACGTGAAATCCAAAAAAAAATAAAAAATAGAGCCTGGACCTGTCTGATTCATTTTAGGGAATTCATTCTTTTTATTCTGTCCATTAAATAGATTCATGAATCTTTCTCAAACTCATGAGTGATCAGTTATATAAATTGAAGCTCATAAGAATCATAAAAGGGAGGCTTGGGTTTTTTTTTTTTGTTTTTTTTTTTACATAATTGACACGTTAATCAATAAATGATTCGAATCATGAGTGAGCTGAAATCGTCATATACAGTATAATTAGAATCTGAACCAGAATTGTTCATTTCTTGTAAATGAGGGCTTATTGAAAAGGAAGGGATGTTTGTGTACATTTTCCAGTGATCATCGCACTGGCTAATTGTAGCTTGGAAAACATTTTTGGACTATTTTCCCTTTAATTTGAAGATCCTGTCTGAAAGTCTTTCAGCCATTGTCTGGGCACATTTTTTATGACACTGTTTCTTTGAAATAGCCTTTTTTGTGCCATTACCATTTGCAAAATTCCTTCAGGTGCTAAACAACACAGACAGCAGGAAAATAAGCATGATCAGTGGAGTCATTCATGGTGGATTCCCTCCCAAAGGCCTAGTTGATGTATAATATATAATGATGTATAACTAATGAAATGAAGAGACAGTATCTGAGCAAGCATCTAACCTAAAGGGCCTCACTGAATCATTCACTTTTACAGAGCATTTTGACCTTTCTGTGAAATGCTGAAACTGCAGCCCTCTCACACAAGCGTCGTCACAGCCCTGATACCCTTATAATTTTGTTTAGATGTTACACAGGTCCCCGTATGTTTGCTTTCTTTTCCAAAGCCCTGGGCTGTTCCTTTACACCGGGTGGCATTTGGAGGTGGATACAATCTCCTGAGCTCTGGAACCTGTGCCATTTCCTCTCCCCTCACACCTGCCCCTCCCCTCTCCATTTAGACCAGCCTGTTTCATCCGGGACCGGGGGAACGCACCGCATACCACGCTGATGTGTGAAGAACAGTCACGCTTCAAAAAAACATACGTAACTTCCCAATCGGAGAGCCAAAATATACAGATTGTGCCGCCACGTACGTTTTCAGAAGAAGCCGAATTGAGGGCAGATCCAGTGGGAGACAAGAAGATGATGCAGATGAAAGGGGGAGAAACCGTAGTTGACTGTTTTAAATAGCTGTCTCCTCTGACTCAGAGTGCGGATGTGGATGAGAGCGACTTGTATGCTGAAGATTTGCATCTAGTTTGCAGTAGATACACACAAGCCTCTTGTTCCTCGAGGCTCTGAGTGAGGGATGTGAGTTATCGCTCACCACAGACGCATACTGATGCGCTGTGATTGAGTTTTCAGGTGATGAATACACTGATGTGAGCGATTCGGGCAGATAGGCGTGTGCACAGGATCAGTGTGTTATCTGATACATGCTGTAAGTCCTGTCGGCGAGGAGCTGAACATTGCCGGACAGGTTGTGACAGTGCTTAGCCTGTGGCCTGATGCCGACTATTCCTCTACCTGAGGTGTGGAACAGATGACCCGAGGTCCCCGATGGAGGGGGGCTCAACACACACACATACACACATGCTCAGCCTGTGGCTACATTAAGCCCTCAGATTGTTTCTCTCAATGCATTCTGAATGATTCACACCAGCAGTTATGGTACTGCCGCTTGCACTGTCCCGGGAAACACTGGGGGGGGGAAGAGTGGGCGGTGGGTGGGGTTGAAGTGTGATGCTGAAAGCCTGTCGAGATGTGATGACACCATATGTTGTCTTTATCAAAACCCTCAGAGACAGAGAAATGGCGGTGTTGGCGAATGACTAACTAAAAGTAGCGTTTTTAAGATATTATTAACGTAACTATTAACGTTGCAAAAAAGCCTCTACAAATTTTCCATTTTACTGGGCCTTTTGAGTCGCAAACAGTGAGAAATGTGAATTACTACATAATTGCCTAAAACCCATGTTAGACAACAGAATTCCCCCAAATGTTGTCCCAATTCAAACACAGTTGTCTGAACAAAGAATTTTTAAATTTAACAATATTGCTGAAATGTTGAGGGTTTTTGAGTTCCAAAGAAATTATGCTTCCTGTAAGGTTATTAATTTGCTTTTTGTTGACTTTAAAATTTTGTTGCTGTTATGTCTTTATTGTTTATTTATTATTTATTGTGTTGTGATGTTAAGAGTTCATCTTTTTACTTTTTTTTTTTTTTTTAAATGTACTTTACAGTCCTAACCGTCATTTGTAACACCCAGAATGTCTCGATTCATTCTAGTGTCTCATTTTGTCCGAAATGATCCTGTCTCTCATTTGTAGCACTGGAAAGTCTTGATTGATTGTAGTGAACAGAGTTGTTTTAAACGGTCCTCTCTCTCTCATATAACACTGTAAAGACCAGCTTCATTCTAGTGAATAATTTTATTCTAAATGGATCTCTCTTTCACGTGTTACACTGCAAAGTATAGATTCATTCTAGTCAATCGAGTTGTTGTAAATGGTCTCTTTTAGATGTAGCTGTGGAGAAGTCCAATTCAAGTGAGATGCTTTGTTCAGATGTGAATGAAATTTGTGATTTGAAAAACTTAGTGGTGTATTCTAATTTTCTATTTGCATCTCATATTAATCATGTCACTTTATGATTAATTTAAATGAATGATGTCAGATGTGTTGATGTCTTCCTTATCGAAAAAAAATGTTTTTGTGCCAGGAAGATTTGCCTCCGATTTAAATGTGAAATTACATCATCTGATCAGTTATATATTTTAAAAGATTTAAAAAGAAGATGATGTAAGTACATTAAATGCAGGAGCATCCTCAGCTCTGATGGGGAGTAATCGTAACTCTTACTGTAACTGCATGCAGAAACACCCACTCCTGTGACAAACCATAATCACGCCAGTGTTGACCGTAGGCCACAAAAGGAAAAGCTTGCAGAGATCTGGCTTCCTAGCTGTCCATCACGTGTGTGTTTTGTGCCAACGTTTCCTCCGGCAATCCCATGCTTACACAACTCCGGGTGAAGTTGTTGACCTATTCACGCTACAGGAATGTCCCGGGTCACGAACTTGACCACAGGGGAAACACACAGACCTGTTCCAGTGTTTCTTAGGGAATTTTTACAGTGGGTGAGCAACTGCAAATCCTCTGCCACACACAATAGGTCTTAAGTACATACTAAACAAAACAATAGTATATTGTGTAAAATATATTGATGTGTAGTTTTTTAATCTAGTGTACCGTTTAGTTCAACAAAACTATGAATATGTGACTTTAACTACGCTCTCACACAAACTTCCAGTCAGTGAGTCATTTAAATTTAATTCACTAACTTTGATTTGTTTCAAACTGTCTTCACACAGTCTTTTTGACTGATTTATTAAAAGAACCAGCTTATACCATTTGTTTGTTCATGACCAAACTGTACTGGTTTGCCTGGATCTTCCTTTTTTTTTTTCAGGATGATGCAAGAAGAAAGGCATGTTGTCTGTTCATCATCTTTATTATTTTGTGGTACCCACTCTTTTTATCTCATCACATTCGGCTCAGATAATCCCAACTCGGGTAAAAGACGGGATTTCTTTTGCAGTGGCGCTGTAGATTCAGCATCTTTGCAGTGTCTCTGCTGAATAGCATTGCAGGAAACACTGTGTTCTGTTCGGTGACTATATTTCTGAATACTCTCCCCAGCTACTCCCCATCTGTTTTTCACACAACAATACTCAAACACTCCCAGTGCTTTGTGAAAATGACCACACATCCTCTGCTCCCCCATGTTGCTATCTAGTAAAAAAATTAAGAAATAAATCTGATTGCATTCAGCTCTAAGAGTGAGATCTTACAACTGTCAAAAACAGTCTTGTCCAGTCTCAGGAGCTTGATCACACTTCAGCTTGTGGGATTGACCCACCTGACCTTTGTTATACTTGGCTGCATCTCTCAGTAAATTTGGAGCTGTGTTAAAGCACGTGCTGCAAAGCTCAAAGTAAACATCCTTTAGTTTGTTATTTTTTATGGGTTGTGTTTATTTTTTCCTCAATATTTTGCCAAAAAAAATTACAATACTAACATTTATGAATGTTGATAAGAGTTCTTTTTCTCAACTTTTATTTTGGCGGAAACGCGCAGGAAGACCTCAATGCTTATTTTTGTTGATAACAGATTTATAAATAAGTCTCATTACGAATACGTCGTACGTATCGCATTGTCACATGCCTTGTAAAAATTCATAAAAATGTAACTGAGCAACGGACGACTGTATCAGTGCAGATTTTCCTTTGAACCCTGGTTAACAAGCAGATAGCGCGGCGAGTTCGTGCAGCGCTGTCAGAATACATGCAATGCGTGCGTGTATTAGAAAACATAACGTTCTGCAGTTTATTTACTAATTGTTTAAGGCCATTTCGCGATTTCAATCATCATACAGTAACCAGCAACAATCACCCCTTCCTCTTCTCATCGAAGACATGAGCTGCAGTACTAAACAGTCTCTCGCTGT
>NW_015639782.1:2628134-2628480 GCF_001515625.1 Sinocyclocheilus rhinocerous | reverse complement strand
TCTGCGCTGGTTGCTATTTGATCGCGTCATATCATTGTTCGGTACGATTTATTCGGTCTTTTCGCTTATTCTGTTCGGTTGCCGAACATTCGGTGCATCCCTAACTATAAATTCATGTCTCGCACACTTTAATGCCCTTTGAATGTAATGTGTACGTTTCCCTTGGAACTGGAATCATGGCGGAATTTCATGTGAAGTCCACTTCGCAGGGCACTTACGGTCAAATAAGACCACGCTTGAATGCTGCTGCCTGAACAAGAGACCTCCTTACTGACGTGAAAGTGTTGACTGGTGTCACTATCTCGCGGGTCCCTTCAGCTCGAGGAGCCCTCTCGAACGCCACCCT
>NW_015639782.1:2624124-2627942 GCF_001515625.1 Sinocyclocheilus rhinocerous | reverse complement strand
TATATGTTTATATATTTATTTATTTCCTGGGTTTATATATATAAATTGCAAAAAGAGTTCATGCAAATATATTTTTGTAAGACTGGCATCCAGTGCATGTACACTCTCAGAAAAAGGTACGAAAACTTTCATTGGGATGGTACCTTTTCAAAAGGTACAAATATGTACCATTTTTTTACACTTTAGGTTAGGGCTGGTTATCATTCTAAAATGTTCAATAGCGTTAGACTCAAAGACTGATCTCCTGAGCCACTGCACAAAGGAACAAAAAATAAACGGCACAATAAATCAGTGCAAATAGTTTTAATAAAGTTCAAATAGTTTTCAGTTTTCACATCTTTTAGGTAGGGCTGTGCGATTAATCGAAATCGTCATAAAATCGCGATTTGAGTGTGCGCGATTTCTAAATCGCTTTATAGCACGATTTTCCGCGCCCCCGACCTCTCGCAGTATGCTATCCGAACCAATCAGAATGCAGCGCGCCTAAATGGAGCACGAGAACAGAACAGACCGGGCGGGCATACAAATGTAACGCCAGGTTCACACACTCCGTCTGTGGTGCGTATTTTTTCCGCGCCCATGTTAACGGATCAGAGCGTTCACACTGCACGCGATTGCGGTCCGGCAGTGCGCTCCAGGAGCGGTGCGTCTGCAGCAGTCATGCTGCGATCGTTTCCGCACGGAATCTATTTCTGCTGTGCTGCACGCGCTGAAAGTGACAGTGCATTATTCGCAGTAAAAAATAACATGGATTGGCATGGAAATTTAGTAATTACACCATAAATGCATATAATTAAAGCATACTGTTTCACAGTCAACACATGGCTTTTTGGCTAGATTTAAAACAAGGAAAAGTGCACTTTTAGATAAACAAGGCAATAATAGATGGCACTCATGGTGGTAGTTAAACAAAGTTATATTTATTGAGTTTAAACGTGAATATGTCTATGAAAGATTGTATTACTGTACTGTGATAAAAGAGAATCACAATGCTGAAAAAGCATTTTCAGAAACAACGTTTGGATTTGAAATCAAAATAATGGATAAATGTTGTGTTTGTGGTAAACAGCCGCGGACTGCAAACGCGTCCTGTGCGAAAGCAAAATGAGTCCGTGCTGCTTCTGCACCACATACACATACTGTATACGCACTGCAGACGGAGTACGTGTGAACTTGGCGCAACAAATCTAGTTCAACATCTAAGGCAACGCCACAAAGAGCTCTATGACCAATGCATGGCAAAAAAAAAATCCCTGGACACGGGATTTATTTATTTTTTTTCTGCCATATGTCTATTCAAGAGACATTTTGTTACACCTTTACTTAGTGATTATTTTGCCTTATGTCTGTTCTAGAGACATGTTACAGCTTTTAGATAAAGCTCTAATTGGTTTTCTTTTGGAAATATGTTTCAAATTCACACAGAATGCATTAATGACTGTAAAGCATGTCTGTGTGTGTCAAAATCGTGATTAAAATAGAAATCGCAAAATTGATCAAAGAAACCGCGATAGGTTTTTTTTGTCCATAATTCAGCCCTAATTCTGGCCTTAAATTATCACATCAAATCATTTTTATTCTTCAGAAATACAGCAACATTCAAAGCTTGTTCCCTGTGGGAGAATCAAACACTATGTCGTATAGCCAACAAAACCGGTTTAAATTTCTTTACTTAAAAAAAAAAACACAGAGAGCTGTCGGGATTAAACAGGCAACAGAGAGGGACGCCTATTCCTGGGAGTGTCCGGGGTCTTTTATCATTACTGAAAGGATGGCCTGTATGATAAGGCACTGGGCGCTTGCTGACAGTGTGGGGTGTGACCATACATTCAAACTTACTGATACTGTCCCGCCGACACCTTTCTGTCAGTAAATACCGCCTGAGGCTTAATAACTTAATCTGATGCAAACGCTCATTTAAATCACTAAAATGTCAAGCCAGAAACATTATGTAAAGCCAGTTGGGCCGCTTTTACTATGCCAATGAATAAAAGCTTAGCAAAAGTTTGTCAAGTAAATAGGGTCAATGACATGCTAAAGAAAAAATAAAATATATATATTTTTAATTCTAACACATCTAGTTTTAAATGCATTCAAGATGTTCTCTTTGTATTCATGTTGGTTTCATATAGTTTTAAAAAGCATTTTCAAGAAAAGTTGAAACTTAATTTGTTTAAAAATATCAAGTGGTGTAACTATCAAATAAAACATTCTATTCATCACAGTTTTCAACATTGATAATTACAAAAAAAAAATTTGAGCACCATATTAGAATGATTAGTATATTAGAATATCAGCATATTAGAATGATTTCTATCCAAGATGATAGAATGATTTAGGTTCTGGTCTAGGTTATGATCTAGATTCTTCTTAGGATCATGTGACACTAAAGACTGGAGTAATGGCTACTAAAAAAAAAAATCAAGTTTGCCATCACGGGAATAAATTATTTAATCATAAATAAAAATACATTAAAATAGAAAATAGTTATTTTAAATTGTAATAAAAATTCACAATATGACTGCTTTTACTGTATTTTTAACAAATAAAAGCAGCCTTAATAACCATAAGAGGCTTTGCTCAAAAACATCTTACCGTCCATAAACATTGCACCGGTAAAACTAGAAAGAGTTTGAAAATGTGACATTCACATTAAGCCAAAAAGTTTATAACCTAAAAAATGACCACATACAGGTATCACTGCAGTCAAAACAGACAAAGCTGCTTACAACAAACCCCATGGTTGTTTGACAGGGGAGCAGTCTATTCTCAAATGTCAGCTAATAAGTCATGTGTACAGAGTCTAAGACCAGAGTAATGGTACTTAAAACACTGCTATCAGTCCATATATCATCTGACAGCATTCTGATCATTCAAAGCAAAGCACACATTTCTTATTTTCAACACGGATCCCTGAGGATCAACCTAAGAGCATCTTTCATATTACTGTCCCATTTGCAAATACTTGGAATCAGAGCCGGGTCTAGGGGGGGCCCCAAAAAAATGTCCAGCCAAAAAAAAAACCAAATAAGCATTAAACACTTATTATTTGTACTATCTAAATAAGGATCAGTCACTTTGTTCAAAGGAAAAAATTTACAATTATGTACATAATGACATTTGAACTCATAGCCACAAAATCGTATTACCGTATTGACCCGAATATAAGACGATGTTTTTTTTCTTGGAAATACATCTGAAAAAACACGGTCGTCTTATATTCAGGGTCTAGACTTTGACATGTCAATAATACACCCACAACAATAGGTGGCGCCAAATACGCATAAAACGAGTGTGCCATGAAATACGTAATGTAATGCGTGTTGTAAAGATCGTGAGTAAAAACAAAAGAAAAAGAAAACCTTACAGCTGCATGAGTCGTGACTGTCACGTTAGCCTGATGGGACCAAACTCCCTTTGTGATTTTAAAACGTAAGACAGTACCCAGATTTGAAGACTACAGTAAGATTTAACTTCTACTGTTAATAAGATTTTGGTAGGCTACTATTAGATGGATAGCCTAAATGTCCTAATTCAGATGGGCAACCTGTTTTGTTTTTTTAATGGTATATCAAAAAGTGAATATTTTTTAAATGTGATTGTTGGTACATTTTAACAGTTTTTACCATACTTTCAAAACAAAAATTAAAATAGGAAAAATATGCAATATGAAAATAATTGAAGACAAAATGTGTTTTACTGAGAAAAAACAAGATTTGGTTTTTAAAAAGCCTTTTTCAAAAAGGTACATCTGGAAAAAGGGGGGGTCGTCTTATAATCAGGGTCGTCTTATATTCGGGACAATACGGTACATAACA
>NW_015639782.1:2609172-2622923 GCF_001515625.1 Sinocyclocheilus rhinocerous | reverse complement strand
ACTTTTAGATAAGGCAATAATAGATGGCACTCGTGGTGGTAGTTAAACAAGTTATATTTATTGAGTTTAAACGTGAATATGTCTATGAAAGATTGTATTACTGTACTGTGATAAAAGAGAATCACAATGCTGAAAAAGCATGTTCAGAAACAACGTTTGGATTTGAAATCAAAATAATGGATAAATGTTGTGGACACGGGATTTTTTTTCTTCTGCCATATGTCTATCCTAGAGACATTTTGTTACACCTTTACTTAGTGATTATTTTGCCTTATGTCTGTTCTAGAGACATGTTACAGCTTTTTGATAAAGCTCTAATTGGTTTTCTTTTGGAAATATGTTTCAAATTCATTTTTAAAAAAAGCATATCTTAGACAGAATCATCATTTCTATTCATTGTCCACTGATTTACTGATGAGCATTAGCTGCTTCCAGCAGTGTCTGCCTGTTTTCTCTTCCGCGATCGCTGTACTGACTCAAATGTCAGTCAAATGTCAGATCATATTCATAATACGCCTTGTCTCCGCTGACCAATATCCACACTACACGACCGAGAAGGCATCTTACGTGACCATTCATGCACACTGTAGCGTCATGCTACACAAGACAATTTATAAGATTTAATACTACGCTTTTACTCAAAACTCACTTCAAACCACCATTGAGTGTTTGTAATAACTTCCGATTGTGATATAATGTGATATATAATGTTGCAGAATAGGCAGAATATCATGAAAATCACATACAAATCATATACGATGTCGTAATCGTGTGTTTATTAGCTTCATGTTTCATCTGTGGAAATGTTTTTCTTCTGTATGAAACTGAATGTCTCCAGAAACCTTATAGGATAACACCAGTAAAATAAAGTGGCCAATTGTCAGTAATTATGCAAATCACATGCAAATACTGACAAGCAGACAAGATGTAATCTCATAATACTATCTAATTAATATTAGGGCTTATTTGTTCCATCATATTTATTTGAGTCTTTACAGTGTTGTGCGTTATAAGCAATCACACACGATTCCGTTGAGTTTATGAATGCAATGACCAATCAGAGGCTGAAACACCGGAGTTTTGTTTTTCAGTGCGCGCGCTCACTGAATGAATTCTGCTCTCTCGCAAATTCTCTCATCATAAACTACAAAGTGCAGATGTACGTGCAATGTATTTAGAGATTTATTCATCATACAGTGTAGATGTATTACATACAGCTTCACTGATTATAACGGGAGGGTTTTTAAAGTTTATAAATTCGCACTAGACTGAAGTCAGTGATAATGTTCTTTGATAATTTAAATGATTTTTGTTCATTTTCTGTAGCTGCTGTTTGAATAACTGAGGAAATGTAAGCATTATAATTAGTAACTTAAAATCTTTCTATTAAATCATGTTAAATACAAATTCAGTCATATTAAAAATATTTGATATATTTAGTTAATAGATAACACTAACATTAGGCAGCTTTTAGCCCTACCCTGGAGTTGGCTCACTCTCTGGCTATGAAACTAAGTAAGTAATTAAATAAATTAACATGATAATATCGTGTATCTGTGATTTCACAGGCTGACGATAGGACGATATGACTATGGAGCATATCGGCCAACACTACTCAATGGTATCGAGGCAAATCGGTCGGTGCCTAAAAAAGTATTGAATTCGATACCCAGCCCCACTTTTAAGTACTAATATGTAACTTTAAGGTACTAATATGAACCCTTTAGGGATATAAAAGGTGTGCCTTTTGAAAAAGTACCACCCCAGTGACCGCCTTTGTTCCTAATGTTACCTTGCTGTCACAACAATACTATGACCAAGTAAAAAAGCAAAATTATGTCTTTTTTCAAGTCTGAGCTGATGTTGCTACGTCACTTTTAACTGTTCATGTGAATGATCTCTCTCTCCTTTTTCCTGTTTCCCCATGTGTCCCTGTAGTGTGGAGGAGATGAGAAGCGAGTGGATAGCAGGACAATCTATGTAGGACATCGGCCATGTCCGGACACTGTCATCCCCTCTAAATTCTGTGACAACAGGATTGTGTCCTCCAAGGTAACTTCTGGTATTTTGTTATTTGTTATACTTCACCTCGTCACAAGTCTGAAAGCACAAGCTGGGCTGTTGCTTAACCTCGCTGCAGTGTAATCAGATTTTTACAGGATAACAGCATTAAGGGTTTGCTAGCTCCCTACAAGAGCCTGTTTGTAATTTTCTTTAGCTCATAATTAGCGAGTGTTGTTTAATGCCATGGCAACTGCACCACAGCATTAACACATGAGAGATGCGTATTAGCAGCCGCATGTGGAGAGAATGGCTGCAACACGCTTCTCTCAAGCCCTGGTGTTCAGCCACCTGTTCCTCCAGGTGTGAAGAGACTGTTGGGACCCCCCTACAGCGTTTGAACTTAGAAATTCCTTTCCATTTTCTCTCTTTTTTTTTTTTCCCCCCTCTGTTTTTTCATAATTGTCTCTTCGCAAACTGCAGTAAATCTTACCACCCCCTTCCACCCCACAAAACTCGCTAATTTGCCTGTCAGAGCAGTGCTTGAGATCCGGCTGATAAATACATAGTTGCAATTAACGCTCAAGTGTTCAGGGTGGTTGACTCTGCCCCCCTTAATCTTGTGGGACTTCCTGAATCTCCTCATTCAGTCAATAGATGAGAAGTGTTTTAAGATACGAAAGGAAGAAACAAGGGAGTAAGAAGTAATAGATTTATCAGACCTGTGGCCATGCTGTGGTATCCAGTGATCAATTCCTCTCTGGCATGAGGCTCTAAACACACTTTAATTACCTGCACTGAGATGTTTACAATTTTCTATGCATCTGCTTTGCATCTTCCCCCTTCTAACTCACAATAACCTTTTCTCCATGGTATCCCTTGGACCCTGTTTTTCCTCTAAAAGAGGTCCAGACCTGCCACAGCTTCTCGAGTTTACCTCAGTATAACATCTACTTTGTTAGAAATGATGATGTATCCCCCTTTATCTTATTGCAGGTGCCCCAAACTGCCCTCTCTCACTTTCCTCACCCATGGCGATCCATTATTTAGCAGTGATGGTTATATTAGGTGGCAATAGCTGTCCACATTCCAGTTATTTTTCGGTCTTTCTCTCTCTCTATCTCCCCTCCCACATTATCCAGTCACTATCTGCATTTATTTGGCTTATTGGGTAGCTGAAATTCAAGCAGCGTGACATGCTATACTCCTGCCAGAAAAAGTGCATTTTTCATTGTATTATACATTTTATAAAATGATACAGCTTTCCTACTTTTTCCATGCCATACTATTTTTTTTATACATATATTTTTGTTAAATAGAAATAGTATAATATAGTATATTATTGTATATTAAATCTAAAATTATATTAATATTTTTATTAATGTGCAAAATGATAAACAGGCATGGCATCAATGAAAAATATAAAACATTTTCCTTGTATGTTTGTATTAGTTTCAGCCTTAAATGTTGATGTTAACTGGTATTTGTGAACTAGTGCGCTTATGCCGTCGCGTCCATTTCAGAAAAGAGAGGTGAATGAATAGCAGGACACTGCCAAACGGATCATGTGGCAGGTTCCCCTTTTCTGGGGTTCGCCGAACGAAGTCGATAAGACGCTAATCCAAATCAATGTAATACCTGCTGACCCAGAGAGCTGCCACCCGGTCACACACATCAGAGAGCTCCGGAGCCATTGAAGTCATCTCAGCTCCCTCTCCCAGAAAAGCACAAACACGGGAGCTGATGAATATTGAATGCATTTAATCCTTCCTCCAGCTTTTCATCAGGTTGTGGATTTACACTCGCATTGCTGTAAAGGAATAGTTCACTTAAAAATACAAATTCAGTGTGATTTTGCAAAAAGTCCATTCTGCTTTTCCATATAATGAAAGTGAATCGCAACTGTGGCTGATAAGCTTCAAAAATGACAAAAAGCACCATAAAACTAATTCATGTAACTTGTGCGCTATATTACGAGTCTTCTGAAGCCATATAATAGCTTTGTGTGAAGTAGTGAGTATAAATGATGACACAATTTTCAACTAAAAGTAATTGACAGCTTGTTGGTTTTTGAACTTGTTACTGTTTAACACTTTTTTTGTTGTTGTTGCTTTGTTTTCTCACTTCCTCAGTACACAGTGTGGAACTTCCTGCCAAAGAACCTATTCGAGCAGTTTAGAAGAATTGCTAATTTTTACTTCCTCATCATATTCTTGGTGCAGGTAAGTGAGTGCATTTGATCAGTCATAAGCGTTTTCCATCCCCAGAGAGTCAAACTCTGTGTGTGTGAGAGGATGCGAGTATGTTTATGTGTGACTCATAGCCAGGCTGTATCTGCCCCATGCTGATCTGATGTCATTGGACCTGTGATAATGGCAGAGAGAGTGAGACAGCGAGACTGGAAAGCCTCTGCTCCGCTCCATAAAAGCACATGAAGACGACCTTAGTTAAACTAGCGAGTGGAACCGTGTAAACGGCTGATGCGGTTTAGACAAGTGTGTGTATTTAAAAAAGGGTAATGGTGGATTGCTGAAGAGCATATGGTCTTGTTTGCTGTCATGTAAACAAGGAGTGAGAAATTACATGCACGATTTGACACCTCACTTGGCAGCTTTTTAAAAACGTGTGAGATTGAGGCTAATGTCTTATGTGGTTATGACTGTGTCTGAAACCTGCAAATGCTGCATTCTCAGGCAGTATATGGAGAAAAGGCAGCATCAAGGCAGTACCATTCAAAGGTTTGGGATCAGTACGATTTTTAATGTGTTTGGAAGTAGTCTCTTATGCTCACCAAGGCTATTTGATTAAAAAAAATAAAAACCGTAATACTGTGATTTTTTAAGTTACTGCAATGTTAAATAACGGGTTTCTGTTTTAATGTATTTCAAAATGTTATTTATTCCTGTGATGCAAAGATTAATTTGCAACAGCCATTACTCAAGTGTTCAGTGTCACATGATCCTTCAGCAATCATTCTGATATGGTGGTTTGCTACTATAAAGAAACATTTCTTATTATTTTCAGTGTTGAAAACCGTTGTGCTGCTTAATATTTTTGTGGATACCATGATACATTTTTCAGGATTCTCTGAGTAGAAAGTGCAAAAGAACAGCATTTATTTAAAATGGAAATGGATCAATTTAATGCAACTTTGCTAAATAAAAGTATTATTTTCTTTCAAAAAATTCTTACTGAGCCCAAACTTGAATGTGATCATATAGGAATAGGTACTGGAAAATAAAATTTTTGACTGGTTTTGCTGGCTTATTCACAAATGTAAGAACTTATAAGCCAATTCTTTTAATGAATGTATCAAAAAGACTCTCAAACTCGGTTTGAAACATGAATTTGTGGTCATTTGAAAATACAAAAAAAGCATCTGACAGATCTTTTGAAATCAGCAAATTCATAGATAAAAAGTTTACAGAAAAAAACTTTTTGAATTCAATTCAGTATCCAGTATCTCTCTCTAAACTAAGCATTGTATATTATGTGAATTAAATGTTATAGATCATATAGATTTGACATTATCATGCTTAACGTGACATTATGGTTCTAACAAGATGCCTTCTTACTAAAAAGCTTTAGTCGTTGACTAACTAAACAAAGCAATGTCATTCTGTTTCGTCCACAGCCTAAACACGTGCATCTCACAGTATATCTTATGTGCATCCATGTTGTGACGTGATGTGTGTGTGTGTGTGTGTGTGTGTGAGCGAGAGCGAGAGAGAGATCCCCAGGTGTTTGCCCGGTTCTGGCATGCGTCTGGCGTGCCTCTACTAATCCTGCTTTTCTCTGGAGGGGCTCCTTATCCTCTCTGACTAGCTCTCCCCACGCAGCCCACTATTATAACTGCACAAGGGAGATACACACGCGCGCCTGTCACACAAGAACAGCGCTTAAATCACCAGCCTCCAAATAGAAGCGCGTGATTCTCCTGAGGCCCTTTACAAATGCACCATCATCTTACGCCCATTTCTGTCTCCCCATGTCTTCATCCTGCCATTTTTTTGTTCCTCACCCCCTCTCTTTTCCTCATTTCTTTGTTCTCCCCCCTTCTCTCTCTCTCTCTCTCTCTCTCTCTCTCTCCTTTCCCTGTACGCCTCTGCAGCACAGCACTGCTGCTGACGTCAGCAGCCAGGAAGCCCTCTGTAGTTCTTTCGAGCCACAAATAGACACTGACTGATAAAAAAGCACCAGTATGCTAAAAATAGCACTGCGTGCCTTCACCAGGGTCCTGATGGGAAAAAAAAGATGGGAGGAGAGGAGGACATAAGGAGGGGAGGAGTCGAGGGGAATCTCTGTCTCTCACACGCACATTTTGACACACATTCTGCTGGAATGTTCAAAATACCTGTGTGTGTGTGTGTGTGTGTGTGTGTGTGTGTTTAGGGATTGCGCTAACAAGCAGTCAGTGTTCAGCCGAGTGGAAGTGCATAACCATAAAGAGGAAACTAGCACATAATCTTGAGTAAACGCTATAGAATGAATTAAATGAGGATGTTTTTTTTTAGGGGTAATTTCTACCAGGTGTCTGTTAGAGATCACTTCACTAGAGTAGAGAGCACTATGAATTGTTCTTCACGCGCACAGGAACTGAAATTTAAAACTGTTAAAAGAAAAGGCTCAATAAACTATCGCACAGATATAATACACTACACATCAAAATCTCTTCCCTTTGTGCATTGAACTTTTCTTTGCGGAGCGCTGCAATTCTGCGCACGGGATGCGCATAAGCGCTTTGTGCCACTCCGTATACAGGGCTCCAGAGTCATTCTTCCCACTGGTCGCTCTTTGCGACTAACTTTCTCAGTTGGTCGCACTAGCACATGATTTGGTCGCAATATTTAGTTATTTAGTTATTTATTTTGCACTACAACATGGGATTAATCAATGCATGCTGATGAACTTATATCATAGTTTAAAGTTATATGGAAACAGAAGTGGTTAACATTCAACCCGTTCTTTTTCATCAGTAGTATTTGTGATTTGAATTTTGTGAATGGGAGTTCTTTTGCTGTGTTATAAGCCGGGCTTGGGGTGCTTTCACTTTCACGAATTTGCAATCTTGTTGTAAAGTTTTACAAGAAAATATAATTGTCTGTTTTTCTTACATGCATCTACACACCTTTCACTTTTTAAGACTAAAACAAAAGATGGATTCATTGTTATTCTTAATTAAAAAGCACAACAACAATAAAACAGTAAGATACACTGACAAACTAGCTTACAAAACGTTTATTAACCAAAACGAATAAGATGAGGCATGGCATACACCACATGCTGTATTATATACCCACTAATGACTTACAGAACGTTTAGCAAACACTGAGGAATCAAATAAAAAATAAAAATAAAAGAGCCTCCATATCGTAACGTGAGGTAAACGGCAAAGATAAGAAGCTTTTCAAAATGAAAACAAAAAGAAAAGTAAAACTAAACTTGTTGTTGGTGACAGTTCTTGCATGTTTTTTTTCCCATAAGAATACCAACATGTTCACCTTCTCCGGTTTAAGAAGTGGTCTTTTACTTTACTTTAGCATGAAAACCATCCATCAATTCCTCAATATTCGCGTCATTTTTGCTGTGCGCACCTTCGCGCTCGCGCTGACGCGGCGAGTATAAACCATTCTCTACACTCGAAGCGCTGCACATAGGAAAAATGCATTAAATAGCGAAGTATTTCTGGGGAAACTTTTTCAAAGGAAAACACACACACACACACATCTCTTTGCTGAGCAGCGGCGGTCTCGGTGAATCAGCAGCATCCACGACTGAATGGAACAAAAAGTGTTGAACTTGAAATTTGCTTATGCGCGAGTGCACTTGCTGATTGAAGGCGGATTGTATAAAATGGATTTAAAAAAAGTTTTATTACATCACGCGCTGGCACAGATGCAGTATATTAACGCCACGGGTCATCAATAAGGTGCAGATTGGTCCTCAATTTGTGTTTCCAAAACACTTTTTCACAGCACGCATCACGCGCTCAAACTCATCAAAAGTCAAAGAAATCCAAAATTTACCTTAACATATTAAGTTAGAGGAAGATGCGACTGAATTGATGCTTGAAGAATGCGCTTCCAGCAGCCATGATAAACAGTTAGCGGTTAAAGTTTTCTATGCACAATTTGATTTGACGAAAGTCACGAGACCCATTACTATCTATCCAATCACGTTGATGGATAAAAATAAAATTAAAATAAGCATGTAACGACCACAAACGGAGGAAAATAGCGGAGTAAAAGTACCGATACATCACTTAAAGTACACAATTTTTAAACTACTCAAAAAAAGTACAATTACTGATTAAAAACTACTTAATTACTGTAACGTGAGTATTTGTAATTCGTTATTTCACACCCCTGGTTATGATTATATATTTTTTAATTTGTTATTTTTCTTTATAATGAAGTTGTCTATGTTTAGTAGATGTGTGTAATACACAAAAGAGTGATGATCAGGTCAACACACACTGAGGTATAGAAAAAAAAACAAACCTGTGCTGGTATCGTATCGGTATCGTCCGATACTCAGAACTTTTGGTATCGGATCGGGATCGGTTCTGAAAAAATGGTATCATGCCACCCCTAGTTTTTTTGTGCAGATATTTTAGCGTAGACGAATGTGAAGGATGGAAAGAAGTACAGCATGTACAGTATGATTCATTGATTCTTTATCAAACTATTCTGAACTGTTTAGAATGTTAATTTTAAATTAGTTATTAATAATTCTAGTTATTTAAAAGCATGTGCAGGGCAAAACATGATGCCTATAAATGCCATGCCAGACTGTAATGCTTCAAAAACGTAACAGAGGCGCATCTGCAGTGGCATCTGTACCACAAAACTCTGGTTTTGTTGCAGGACTCAGATTTTACAATAGACCTAAAGGGGGCTTGTACCATACAAAAATGTTTTATTGTTTTATTGTTTTATTGCACAATATAGTTAGTTTCATTTTATTATTTGCATTTAGAGTTTTTTTCCCTGCGGCTGAGATGAGAACAGACCAACAGAACAGATCTGTGACCCACCAGTTGAGGAAACATTGGTTTACACTGTGCAAACACACACACAGGTGGAAGCCTGCAGATACATTTTAAAGTCAAGGACAAAAAGTCTCAATAAACGTTATTTTACGACATCTTAAAGCAACCAACCGACATTATGAATTCCATGAACTATATATTTAACTGTATATTTATTAGGGCTGGGCAAAAAAAATCAATTTTCCGATTAATCGTTTTTTTAAATGACGTCGATTCGATATCGATTCTCAAAAGCCGCGAATCGATCTTTTCCAGTATTTATTTCAGCACACATTTAAAACAAGATCTGATTAACGTGAATCTTATCATTAGTCTTATCCACTAGATGTCACCCTTATTTACCTTGCGCGATGTTACAACAGAAAGCCTGTCAATAGTTTAACGTTCTACTGTCAGAATATATTACTATTTAGCAGTCTGAAGACTCAATGCTACTACTGCTAATAAATATTAATAAATCTTTATTTTTAAAGGAATAATCACATCTGTTTTCAAAAAATAAAAGAGTTTAATTTTCATTTGATTATTTAGGATAAATTAAATTAATGTTTTATGCCTTCATCTGATTACCAGAAAAATGAAGAACATTTTATTGGGCCCTCTTATTGTTTAAAAAAGGACCCTATACAAAAAAAATATTAGGTTTAAAATACAGGCATGTGGTTCTTAATTTCTTTTTATTAATTCACCATTCGTAAACTGATGTTTACTGTTCATTTTTTAGAAATATCAATAGCATTTGTATTAAAACTATATTCACTGAATGTAATCAAAAAAATTGAGAATCGAATCGAATCGAGAGCTTGCGAATCGAAATCAAATCGAATCGGGACATCTGAATCGATACCCAGCCCTAATATTTATTTAACTATATATTTAATGTGTCATGGGACACATAGTTTATCATGCTCAAAAGTCGTTCATTTTTATCTACACTGTTTTATGTCACTGAAAACAAGATCGGTGCTAATTGACAACAGAGTTTAATGTCGCTCTGATGCATTGACAGATTTTTTTATTTTTTTTTACAGAAACTGGTAGTGTTGATAAATTATTATCACTAAAATATGTTAAATATATTAAAATTAATTAAGCAGTTTAATCTCAGTTTACATCTGTATTTTTTTTTATCTCACTAAGGTCTGTGTTGGTATTTAGTACCTCACATGTTGTGTGTCTGCCTCTATAAGGTGTTTCGGCGGTAACTGATGTGTTCAGCACTAGCTTTGGGAATTGGCTCCCTTGAGGCGGCGGTTAAATGGATGGTGTTTTGCGTCTACGAGGTGGAACTAGCGAGGTGGGTCTGGCAGTGATGGGTGGGGGTGTTTTGTGTGAGCGTAAAAGCGTCGAAGGGGCAGCACTTCATCAGAGAAGTGACTATATTTCATTACAGTCGCTGATGAACTGTATCAGTGGCGCTGTCTGTTACTGAGTGATCCAGGGGAATAAACTCCCATTGCACATCTAAATGTGTGTGTGTGTGTGTGTGTATTAAAAACGAAAAGCAAAGGAAAGCATACTGTAGGACAGAGTGTCCTCGGCACTTTGGGCTGCATCTCTCAATATTTTTAATCAAGTGGGAAGCCGCAGTGGGCTCCATCCAGATGGGCCTTTATCAATTTATTAAATCAAAAAAACGATGTGCAGGGCTGCTGGCCCCCACAACATCCATCACTTGCAGGAGCGCATTAGAGAGCTTTCTGCTGACTGAATCCCAGACTCAGCCCTGGCTCCCGTGGAGAGGAGAAATACACCTGCCATATGGGAAACGGGTGATATTCACAGCAGTAAGGTGCGTTCTTTGGTGTTTTCTTGGCTTTCGTTTAAAAAAAAAAAAAAAAACTTCCTGGACTGCTGAATGTAAAGTGATTGTTCACATCAAAATGTGAATTCTGCCATCATTTGCTCACCCTGCTAACTCACACCTGTTCTTACAAACCTGTATGAAAATGCTATGGTAAAAACCTGTTGATTGGTTAACAGTAAGTTTACTTATGTCCAGTAAAAAAAAAAAAATTTAATGGGACATTTAAAGGGGTCATATGATGCTGCTTTTTTTTTTTTTTTTACATACAATAAAATACTGTTTAAATGCACAGGTCTTTGAAGGTGAAAATGAACTACTCCGCATCATTTACAGTGAAAAACCATAAAATGACATTCATCAAATTGCCCGTGTGACGCTTCACATTTTGTGTTTTTAGATTTAAGTAATTGTTTCTTCTTAATTTTTTATGTACATGAGTTTTTTTTTTTGTTAAATTAATATTTATTACATTCTTTTAGTGTAGTGTGTGTTACCATGATGGTGTTTTGTCCAAAACATTACCTTTCATTGTATGGACAGAAAATAACTGAGGCGTTTCTCAAATGTCTTTTTGTGCTCTGCATAAAGGAAGTGATACAGGTTTTTGAATGACATGTGGGTGAGAAAATAATGACAGAATTTCCATTAATGAGTGAACTACCCCTTTAATGTTGCTTTCTGCTGAAGGTGTAGCAAATTAGCAAGAAAAGCCCTCTATCTTCTCTTCTTCTTTATGTTCCTGACGGCGGTGCCGCTAAACAGCTGTCAGCAGACACCTGGCAACTGAGAGGTGTTTTAACATGATGGGCCACTATTGAAAGATCTTTGCTCCTGTGAACATGCGTGTGCACAAACGCCACTCGTTTCTCACAGTGCTGCGTGTTGTTTTAGCATAAGCTGTGGGGCAGGATTTAAAGATGCCTAAGTGCATTTGAGTTGGCCTGCGAGCTGTAACTTGTGGCTGTTAAGTAACGGCTTGCGTGTGACATGAGGAGGGGGAGGTTGCATGATTGGCCGGATCACAGAGCGGTTTAGATGACATCTAATGGCGCAGTCCAAAAGTGAAGTATGTGTGTGGATGTTTCAGAGGGGTTGTTTGGGATTATTTGGTGTTAGACTGAGTAAGGGCTGAAAGCACTTTTTGGTGTTTGTGTGTTGAGTGTGTGTGTGATCAGGATGATGGGGATTATTAGCTATGAGCTGGAGTGCTGCTGGTCTGAGATGGGCTTTCACCTTCAGAAGTCCTGCCGGGTTTACAGTCTCTCCCTATAGCAATTTTGGCACCGATACAGCACACACGGCATCTTTGTGTTTGAGCCATTTTCTGCAGTGAAGATGCCGTTTCTCACTGTGGCATGCGGTTTTTGCGCTGGTCTCTTTCAGACAGGCCCTGCAGGATGTGAGAGGAAGACGCAGTGGGTCTCGTGTTAGCTGTAGCTCATAGGACGAACAAAATGTTCACAACTCTGTGATCTTGACTTCATAACTTACCCTATTTTTTTCTCTTCCACATAAACACATAGAGCAAGTATTAATAACACCAAGTGGTTGTGAACTTATGTTGTTTCCTGAAAGAGTGATGGTTTCTGTTGCGTGACAAACCACTCATGTTAAACTGTTTAAACTGGTGTTTACTGTTTTCAGCAATTGGATCTTGGATGTTCAAACTCAAGCTGTCGTGGTTATGACATGACGCCTTATGTCCAGCTGCATTATTAATATACTAACAGTCTGCTCTAGCACATATATAGCTACGTTTTCAAAACATAAGGTCCATAATTCTTCATGGTTGATTTTTCAGAATTCAAATTTTATGTTACTCTTTTTGGCATAATTTTATAGTGCACAGTTTTACATAAAATAATAATTTACTCCAACAAAGGTTTGTTTGAGTTCATTACAAGTGAACCTCTCTGGGCAATGGCTGTGACATACTTTTGATTACCATTTTTGATGCTGTACATTTAATTAATTTAGGCAAAATAGTAGAATTTGAATATATCGGCCATAATTAGTTGTCAACCATAACATGAAATTAATTATCGACTTGCACAATCGAATTGCATGTATTGTCTAGAACAGGGGTGCCCAAACTCGGTCCTGGAGGGCCGGTGTCCTGCAGAGTTTAGCTCCAACTTGCCTCAACACACCTGCCGGAAAGTTTCTAGTATGCATAGTAAGAGCTTGATTAGCTGGTTAAGGTGTGTCTAATTGGGGTTGGATCTAAACTCTGCTGGACATCGGCCCTCCAGGACTGAGTTTGGGCACCCCTGGTCTAGAATCTGTATTGTTTGACTATCCTTAATTTACAGAAATACATTTACATTTAAATAAACGTCATTTAAAAAGTAGCCACATTTATACAGAACAGTTCAAAAGTTTGGTGTCAGTAAGATTAAAAAAAAAATGTTTTTCAAGAAGTCTCTTATGCTCACAAAGTCTGCATTTAATTAATCAAAACAAATTTTAATTTAAAATTACTGTTTGAATATATTTTAAAATGTAATTTATTTCTGTGAAGGCAAAGCTGAATTTTCAGTAGCCATTACTCCAGCCTTCAGTGTCGCATGATCCTCCAGAAATCATTCTAATATGCTGATTTGGTGCTCCAAGAAACATTTATTATTATTATTATTATTATCACAGTGTGTCCGCGGGGTATTAAAAGGTCAATTTAGAGAAAATTAAGGCCATTAAAAAGTCTTAAATGCCATTTTCCAAGGTATTACATTTTGTATCATCTTTTCATTATGTATATTTGTCCGAATATTGGGGTTCTGTGTAGTTTATTTTTGGAATCCCACAAGATTTGACTTCATCTGTTACAGCGCTCACTGACTGACTGCGCCGTTGCGTGATAGCGCGGGGCTTGTTGATCCCGCTCTCGCTGAA
>NW_015639782.1:2606816-2609162 GCF_001515625.1 Sinocyclocheilus rhinocerous | reverse complement strand
CCCCGGCCCGACTGCGCCGGTGCGTGATAGCGCGGGGCTTGTTGATCCCGCTCTCGCTGAATTTCTGACCATTACCGCATACTCCCATCCGCTCCCGCGATTTTTGTGTCCGCTCCCACAAACATTCTAATATTGTATATAGTTTTCCCGCATCAGGGCGCCGCTATCAATATGTGAATGAGCGCTCGCGGTTTACTTTCACTTTCGATTTCGCGACCGCACGCACACTGTAAAGGGAGCACATATTACGATAAAATATATTTTTCAATGAGCTCAGGATCTGTTGAGGAGCAAATCCTCAAGTGTTCCACAAAACAGCTATGGTTTGCAGACATAAGAGTTGATGTGACAAATACATCTTTTGAATATACTGTGTGAACTCATTGCCCCGTTAGCTCGGAGAGCTTTATTTTCCCTCCTCAATAAGTTTTGTCAGTTGTTTTGTTTATTGGTCTGATTCTTGTTTCTTGGGTTGCATTGGTTAGTCACTCACTGTCAACTCCTGTCATGAACACGTAAAACCAGAAATGTTTTTACATGATACTCAACAGGAAGGGACATGATGCAACTATCCACATATATAATATTGTTGATAGAGACAAGTACACCCAAAGGAAAAGTACGTATTAAAAATACATATGTGTGTCTCTGCTTATAGGTGATTGTTGATACCCCGACCAGCCCCGTGACCAGTGGTTTACCTCTGTTTTTTGTCATCACAGTGACAGCCATCAAACAGGTTAGTTGTATTATGTTCTGAATATGCTCCTGTCCCTCCATCTTACTCTTTAGCTGTCACTAAAGCACTTGATATTTTATAGCCATGTGTCACTGTTTAAATAATGCTGGCCCCAGCCGAGAGTCCGGCTGACCCTGGAGTCCATCTCTCACACACAAAACAAATGATCTGGGCGCTTGTCACAACAGAGTGATCCTCTCACAGCTTTAGATGTATTGTTTTAGGATCAGCTTTTTCCACCCGCCTGCCGCAAGCTTTTTTTGAAAAGCACAATGGAAGGTGGACTTCCTTCCAGATATCTGTGGCCTCACATTGAGAGGGGCTCAGGCCTTAATTGGGCTTTGAAATAAGAGACTAGGGGACAGTGTGACTCCAGCCAACTTTGACTTCAAATGACTCAACTCCCTCAGCTCATTTGCACAGTTTCCATTATTAATACAGGCCTACTGTATGTGATGGAAACCATTACGTGTGAAATTTTCAGAGAATTGTTTTATTTCTGCATGTGAGAAGTGTATTAGACTGTCTCAATCCTCATTTGACCTTCTGCAGTTTTCTCACACACACACACACACACAAGCATACTGTTCACTCACATTCTCTGTCTCTCTCCCCAGGGTTATGAGGACTGGCTGCGGCATAAAGCAGACAAAGAGGTGAATAAGTACCCGGTGACGGTGTTAGAGGACGGCCGGTCGGTGAAGAAGGAGAGTGAGAAGATCAAGGTACCTTTTAGTTGCTGCACCCTCGCCAAGTCTCTGATTTAACAGGCACCATGGGAGCAGGGTGTGGCAAGTTGCGGTACTTCACATTTGGACAAGAAGTATGCCCATTAGGGGCGTTCACAGCCGGGAGTGTTTCCTTGCTGTATATGGAATGGAACAAATGTGTTGTACACTATAAAACAGTTAAAGGGGTCATATGATGCGATTTCAAGTTTTCCGTATATAAATATTAGGGCTGTCAACGTTAACGCATGCGATTAATTTTACAATCCTTAACGCGTTAAAATAATTTAACGCATTTAACGCAAAATTACTGTTGCTTCTCTGCTTGCGATCAGATAAATTTAAGCTGCTAAACTCCGGGATGGTTTTCAGTCCAATGATCCAGTAAGCGAATGCATTCAAACAATCTTTAAAACACGAGCTCTGTCATATTCTGTGATTGTCTCTGAAGAGCGCGAGCCCTCACATGTCACGCGCTTGTGTGAAGTACAGACTGAACGGATTGTCAACACATCCCACCGCTGTATGGCCAGATGAGATGCAAACTACGGTTTCTCGACTGGATAACCTAAGTCTCGCTAGTAAAGGTTTGATAGATGAAGACTGCAATCAAGGTAAAGACGATTGCGGTGGCGTACAGGAGTCGTATAGTAAGCACGCGTGAGTCCGTTATATTAATGCATGTATAAGTGCTCTTGACGCACTGATCGCACATTGCACCAAATACACAAAATAATGATCTTTAAAAAAGCATCATATGACCCCTTTAAGGTCACAGATGTTTGGAAGAGTTTGCAAATATGGCTAGCTGGATGTCAATTATTTGTGTTTTAGCCGATATCCACTTTTGTAACCATATACTACCGTTCAAAAGGTCAG
>NW_015639782.1:2581487-2606739 GCF_001515625.1 Sinocyclocheilus rhinocerous | reverse complement strand
ATTCGCGATAATGTTTTGATTTGTCATGTTTATGTTGCTGTGTTTAGTTATACGGAATGGATCTGTGTACTGTAGTAGATATATGCAGCCAGCAGCCGGTTGGTTTAGGGATTTTTTGGCATCTCCATGTGGTCCTGTTCGGTTATGCAACTTGACTTCTCTAAAATGTAAGGTAATTTCATGAAGTGTGCGATTAATCGCAATTAATCACAGAAAAAGGGTGTGATTAATCTGATTAAAAATTTAAATTTTAAATAAATGCTGTTCCCTTGAACTTTCTATTTATTAAAGAATCCTGAAAAAATGTATCACTCTTTCCACAAAAAATATTAAGCAGCACACCTGCTTTAAACATTGATGATAATAATTTAAAAAAAATGTTTATTGAGCAGCAAATCAGCATGTTAGAGTGATTTCTGAAGGATCATGTGACACTGAAGACTGGAGATGATGCTGAACATTTAGCTTTGCCATCACAGGAATTACATTTTAAAATATTTTTTCAAAAGTTATTTTAAATTGTAATATTTCACAATATTACTGTTTTTACTGTATTTTTGATCAAATGAATGCAGCTTTGATGAGCATGTATTTTCACTGTATATTCCCTTATATTACAGTAGATGTTATTACAGTTAACGATCGCATACCCAAACACTCTCACATATTAAGACTCTCTTACACGTCAAGATCAGAAATATTCATTAAAATAGTATTTTAAAATATCACTAATATTACGTATAGTCTGCAGCCCCAGATTAATCATCAAGTGGTGATCCAACATGATCCCAAAATTGTTATTTGTATGTCGATGTCTTTTATAATCAAAAAATTCAATTTTAATTAATATTACCAATAACTACATAGGCTCATTATTAACTTAATATGACAATTTAAAGAAAAAAGTGCCAATTTTGTAAAAACAGAAGTTGTTGAAAACAAGAGACTCATGTGGATGTAACTTCTTCTTTTTTAGTTTTTTCATTATATTTACCTTAAAAATTATATATTTATATTAACATTTTTGCACTTAGCACTGTATTTTGAATCTGAATAGACCTGCGACCCAGCAATTGAGAAGCACTGATCTATGGTCGTGTGTAAGACGGAGTCGTGTGTTAATATCAATGTGTTTCTGGTCAGGTGGGTGATGTGGTTGAAGTGGTGGAGGACGAGACCTTTCCCTGTGACCTGATTCTGTTGCAGTCCAGTCGAGAAGACGGCACTTGTTTTGTCACCACAGCCAGCTTGGATGGAGAATCCAACCACAAAGTGAGCTTATGCACCTCTCACTCAATCTTATATAATTTCTGCTGTCTTTCTGTTTGTAACCACAAATATAATGTTCTTGATATAATATAGATGTTATACTATCATCTTTGCTTTCCTTGCACTTTTAAATAAGAATCATCTGGTGTGATTTCTGTTCAAGTATAAACAGAATATGAGATATGGATTCATATATCATTCTTTTACTCTCCTTTAGCCAAACTCTTTAAATAGGTGGCCCAGATCTTGTCATAATCATCCTTCTGTTCCTCATCTTTCTCCCACTTCCACCCATCTGTATTTGTGTGTACAACATGACCTGGAATACTAATTTGCCTGTCTTTCCTGCAGACACACTACACGGTGCCAGACACTGAGAAGGACCTGCAGGCTCTTACTGCCACCATTGAGTGTGAACAACCCCAGCCTGACCTCTACAAGTACAAACTCCTCTAACACAAACACACACTTATCCGAAATCCCTTTCGCTGCCTCATGATGAAACGAGAGGCACTGCGATCGTTCTTGAATATGTTGAGTCCAGTTTCAGCTCCGTTGATCTCGTCTCTGTAGGTTGTTTGATTTCGGATCAGCAGCCTAATGGTAGGGCTGTTGCGGTGAGGGAATTTCCCTTGTGGCAATTTTGGGTGGCTCAATAGCGCGTTATCAAGAGACTTTCTATTGATATTTCCACCTGCGCGCATTCTAGACGGACTGTCAGTCAGTGCAGTTACAATGTTGCGCCACAAGGTGGTGGAAAGGGACTGTCATTCAATTACACGTTCAAAAACGCTGATTCATTCATTCAAAGAGACGTAATGAAACACGCTGTTGAAATCATTTTACAGACGCAAGTAATCGCACGCGCTCATTCGATCTTTCTCTCATTCACTGTCTGTTTAGGCTTGTTAAGTGCAAATCTACGGAGCCTCTGTACAAATCAGCATGGTACACATTATGTTATCATTACTAACTTGTTTAATATTCAGTCCACATGCATGAAGTGTAAAACGAGAAGGGCATAACCTTACGAAAAAAGAAAACACGCAAAAATCGCGGTTGCTGCGGTTCTTGCATTCCTCTGCGGTTTGCTCGTTAATAGCGCGGTATTGCGATATTGAGGTTATCGCGACAGCCCTAGCTAATGGTGTGATTCCATGGAAAAGTCAGACACAATCTGCCTTTTCTGTTGTAGTATAAGAACAAACAGACCTTGAAACAAACACAATTTGCAAGTTTAGAGAGAGATGGACTCCAACTGTAATAGCCGTTTAACTCACCAGCGCCCCCTATTGCTAAGCACATCTCGTTAAAGCCTCTTTAGGCAGAAGAACATTTGCATTTCTGATTTCTAGAGCACCAGATGTTGCCTGCTATAATTCAGTCTATAAAAAAGAAAAAGCTTCAAAGGGCTTTTGCCAATATGCCAGACTGTTGGGTCATCACCAATGAGCATCTTCCTTGTAATTGGTTCATTTCGTACAAGGCTCATTTACATAGAGTACTGTACTGGAATACAGATATTATCATCAAGCCTCTTTAATGGGGAAGGAGTCTCTATAAAATGAATGAAACACTAATGCATGTGCATCAGTTCGTTGCCTCTGCTGAATGTTTTCAGGTTGACCTCATCAAGTACTCTGATTACATTCATGGGACGTCTGTGCATTCATTCGACCTTTTTTTCCGTATGGGTTTGTGGTTGAGAAAACATATATGAGCGTGTACATGCTTGACTGGGGCTTGTTTGCTCTATTGCAGGTTTGTGGGTCGAATGCACATTTACAAGCTGGAGCAGGAGCCAGCAGTAAGGTGAGACCGTCTTTGGTCCATTCCCATGGGCCCACTATATCCCACGGTACCTCCTAGTCACTTCAGCTCTGTCTTTTCCCATTGCATTAGCCTCTGATCATTATTCCATCGACCCGTAATGCCATAGCAGCATTAAAGTAAAGCCGGCCTGGCAGCTTCTCAAGCCCTGCACACTCTTCCATTTGTCACTGGGCTGTTTGAAATGTTTTTTCTGAGGTTCTACACCGTGTCCTTCACGAGAGCGGGCCAGGCCAAACCGGCCTACATATTCCCAGCAATGCTGCTCATTAGGAGCCACTTTAATGTGGGTTTGGATGCCAGGATGTGTCTTTATTGACATAATTGTTTGTTTTTATGGTTTAATGTAGATCTTTAGGCCCAGAGAACCTTCTTCTAAAAGGTGCTACATTGAAAAACACCAAGAAGATTTATGGTAGGCCGTGACACCTTTTAATTAGAGGAAGTTTTTGATGGCGAGGAATTATATTCACCTGAATCACTCTAAATTGCTTTTCCTTTTAAAGGTGTCGCAGTATACACAGGCATGGAGACGAAGATGGCACTCAACTACCAGGGCAAATCTCAGAAACGATCAGCTGTTGAAAAGTAAGCCAGTGACGAGAGCCGCAATATACCCTAGTGTGCAATCAGGTTGAAATATTGATTTTTGGATTAGTAGCAACGTTCATTTGAACGATCCGATATTGATTGCAAATAACAAGATTGATCTGTTTTTTGGTGGATGTAAAATTATTGTATCTCCACATTAATATTCCTGAATTAATATCAAATCGAATAAATCAAGATGTTATTAATCACAATTCAATTAAATGATTAATGTCTACCAAAGTTCATATAACTAATATATAATAATCTATAATAATTATCTTTATGTGGAGGTATTATTTATTTATTTATTTATTTATCCCCTATAATAATATTGACAAACTATACATAATACAAAAAAAATTAAATAGTAAAATAATTATTAAAATAAAAATAAAGTGTAACAATAATAATAATAAGTGAATCATATAAACTTTAGTGTTGTTGTGTACTTAAAGTTTTCTTATTTTGGTGTGTTTATATGGTTTTATATGTACTTAACATGATTAAGTGTATATGATCACGTGTATGTTTTCTCTCCTTTGCAGATCCATCAATGCCTTTCTGTTGGTGTATCTATGTATCCTCATCAGTAAAGCTGTTGTGTGTACTACACTAAAGTATGTATGGCAGAGCAAAGAAGGTCAGGATGAGCCCTGGTACAACCAGAAAACCCAGAAGGAGAAAGACTCTAATATGGTGAGTAGTCTGTGGATTTCACATCTGACCGATTCAAACATGATTACATGAATCAATTAGCAACTCCCTCTATATCATCAGTCATTCTTAATGCAATTAATATAAATTATGAGTTAATCTGGTCTCCGGTGGCTGTGGTCAGCTCTTACACAGATCACACTTAATAAATCATAATTAGGGATTAGGTTTATGCTTAACCTCTGTTTCTTTGCTGTTGCAGCCATGATATTGTGTCTTTGAAGAGACTGAATGCAGGTGTTCTGTCTTTGTTTCAGTATTTGAAGATGTTTACAGACTTCCTCTCCTTCATGGTCCTCTTCAACTTTATAATCCCCGTGTCCATGTATGTAACTGTGGAGATGCAGAAATTCCTGGGCTCTTTCTTTATCACTTGGGATAAAGACTTCTTTGACCCGGAGATCCAAGAAGGCGCGCTTGTCAACACTTCAGACCTCAATGAGGAACTTGGCCAGGTTAGACACTTTTGGCGCTTCTCCACTGCGTGGTACGACTAGGCCCGGCACGACTCGGCTCGGCTCGCTTTACTTTGGCTTGGTTTGCTTTTCCACTGCAGTTTAGTACCGTTTCAAAAGTGGGTGGGATTATAGACTTATCGTTATAGTTGCGCCGCCTCTACTGCTGTGACATTATCGTAAACGCGACACAAACAAACGAAGCTCTCACTCAACACAAGAGCTCTTGCTGGATCTGCTCCTCGGCTACCAACGAGAGGAACGTCTGCACCTCATCTACTGACCACTATACAGCCATTTCTTTTTTCAAGAATGCATGCAACGGTCGTTTAAAAAAGTTGTGCGAACAAATAATACTGTGGTGGCTGTTGCTGACTATTTTTTTTTCTAGCGGGTTTGGTGTCTCGTGTCGCAAATCCAATGACGCTGGTAGTGACGATTCTCTGACCAATTAGTGATCTGCAGCGTTTACAAGTCACATTTTAGTATCAGTACGGCTCGCTTGGAACCTCAACCGAGGTGGTACTAAAAAAGTACCAGGTACTAGGGTACTGTACACAATGGAAAACCCCCAAAAAGTGAGCTGTACTGAGCCGTAACGAGCCGTATCATGCAGTGGAAAAGAGCCATTTGTTCAAACCTCAGCTCAAATATGACTCTTTAGCTGTTTGTATTCATATGTAGAATAAAATGTGTTTCATTCCGAATGGTCAAATGATTTCAGAAGTCAACCATGACATGAACATAAGCTGAGCTGTCCCTGGCTCTTCCATGGGCAGTGAGGTCATAGATCACCCTTGGCTGGTTATGCAGATGATTACTCTAAATTACAGGCCATGCTTCGTTAAACTGATTTATGCAAGCTAACTGGTTTTGTCGCAAATTAATAGTCCGTCCTTATCGTCGGACTCTGTTAATTTGGGAACGTGCTTTATTACCTGGGATTATAGTCGTTAAGGTCAACATTTGTCTGCGCCCTGCAGGTGGAATATGTGTTTACAGACAAGACTGGCACGCTGACCCAGAACAACATGGAGTTCATCGAATGCTGTATAGATGGCTTCCAGTACAGATACAGAGACACCCAGAGCGAGCTGGACGGTTTCACTGTGACGGACGGGCCTGTGAATAAACTGCAGCAGAAGGCTGGATGGGTGAGTTACACTCATTCTGAGACCCCTAGGACCTCAGATGGGATTGATTTTACATTTACGGATTGTGTTGTTGGATGTGTACACCTCAATATGTAAACTGACTGCAGACCTCTTGAATTATAAATCCTCTGAGGCTGCGATGTAAACACAAAGGCAGTAAACTTCTAATGTTTGTGTTGGCAGGCTATGAAAGACTAAAGTTATGGGTATTAACTCCTTTTTTTTAACACAGTCATATTCATCATAAACGGGCAGTCCTTTGAGAGCACTTCTTTTGTGAGGGCCCTTGTCACTGTGTAGTGCACATTATCTGTATACTAGGGTTGTCATAATACCAAAATGTTAGTAATCAATACTAATACCAGCGAAATTTCACTGATATCTACCAGATTTGATAAACAAATATGGTATTGTACTAACTACCTTTATATAAAAAAGATATTATATTATAAATATATACCGTAATTATATTATAATAAATGATATAATGTTATTACATTATAAATATTAACAAATTGAATTAAAACAATGGTGTAATCTTCAAGTATTTCTCAATTGAGCTTCATTTAAAGTTACATTTTTTATTTTTTTTATTTTTAAATTGTATTTATTTTTTATACTATTATAGTCTTTATTAAAATTTTGAATAAGTTTTTATTATATTTAAGTTGTCATTTCAATTTTAAAGTGAGCAATTTTGTTGTTTTTGTCATTTTCATTTTATATTTATATTTATTATTTATTTTTTGTTATTTTAGTTTTAGTAATTTAAGTATTTCATCCTAAAAAAAATTTGAAATTTAAGTTGCAAAACATTTCTAATTTTCATTTAGTTTAATAGTTTTCATCTAATATTTTTATTTTATTTTATTTCATTTTTTTTTTTTCGATAAACAACAGTCATTCTCACAAATATGGATGTGTGCATACTAGCATGTGTCATTTTGTATGCCTCTTTATTTCTATCTATCAGGAGAAAGAGGAGTTGTTCCTGCGGGCCTTGTGTCTGTGTCACACGGTGCAGGTGAAGGAGGCTGGATCGGAAGTACTCGCGGACCAAGTTGATGGGATTGATGGGTTGCTGCTGCCCCAGCCGGAGGAGGAAAGAGGCTTCATCGCATCCTCTCCTGATGAGATCGCACTGGTGAAAGGAGCCATGAAGTAAGATAATGATATGTTTCTTTTTTTGGTCTGATAATAACCCTTGCTGTCACTTACTGGCATAACTTCTCTCCTGTTCAGATACGGCTTCACCTTCCTTGGTCTGGAGAGCAAGAGCATGAAGATAAAGAACAGGCAAAATGATATAGAGGAGTGAGTTATGACCCTTGAAATTAGAGACTTGTTGAACAGTGATATTGCTAATATGCTGCATTATTACTTGCACCCCTAGATGCTTTTAAGTTATATAAAATTAGTTGTATGGCAGTTAAGGTTATACATAAGATTTATCTAACTTTTCAGGTACAAGCTGCTCCATGTCCTAAACTTTGACCCAGTTAGGCGGAGAATGAGCGTCATTGTGCAGACCAAATCAGGTGAGCTGGAGATCATTAGTGGTGCTTGCTATGGCTTTTGCTATTGCTCATACTTAGGGTTATAGATTTGAATATACAAATAACACGTGCATCATTTCTCCTGGTGACATGAATCACAACACAAACCATGTGAGGAGGGATGACCTTTTTAGCATGAGACCTGGTGGATAAAGTGATGAAAATGTCATAGGTTTGCATTGAAGCAGGGACCCAAGTACAGATTCGATTTTTTTTAAATTCTTATTTGAATTTATTTCATTTTGACACAATAATATTTTGTATTTTTGTTTTTGGTCATGTCTCTTGGTTAAAATGCTACATGTTTTTCACTTCAGAATGAATGGTTGCCAAGTAAAAAATTGAATAATTTATACTAACAGTCAGTAACCACTGAGAACACAGCAGCCACTTAGCAACCCGCCTGAGCATCTTTGCATTGAGGTTGTGTGTTCTGCAGATGATGACTCTGAATGTCTCTCACCTCCACTACTGTTTATGTAGGGGAGACGTTGCTTTTCTGTAAGGGAGCTGATTCTTCCATCTTCCCAAGAGTCAGACCAGAGGAGGTGGACAGGATTCGCATGCATGTTGAGCGAAATGCAACGGTACTACAATAGATTTCAGCATGATAAGGTCTTGCAGCGTTTCAAAGGATGATATGACCATTTTGACTTCTAGACTGGAATAAAGCATAAACCTCATTCATTATATCTCTGTGTTGAGAGGAGATGTCCTGTAGAGACATTAAATATTGAAAAGGTCAGTAAATTCTGGCCTAATCGCATGTTTCCGCTCACCAGGAGGGTTACCGTACACTGTGTGTGGCCTATAAGCAGCTGAGTGCTGAGGAATATGCTATGGCAGACACTGGGCTGAGGGAGGCTAGACTGGCTCTCCAGGATAGAGAGGAGAAACTCATGGCTATGTATAACCAGGTGGAGACGGGCATGAGTTTGATTGGAGCGACCGCTGTGGAGGACCGGTTGGTAACCCAAATTGGCATTTACGCCATGTTGTTTTCTCAGAGGAATATTCTGAATAACTTAACATCGTGTGTACCAGACTTCAGGAGGAGGCAGCAGAGACAATGGAGGCCTTACAGGGCGCTGGGATGAAGGTTTGGGTGCTGACGGGGGACAAAATGGAGACGGCCAAGTCTACCTGCTATGCCTGTCGTCTGTTCCAGCGGGGTACAGAGCTACTGGAACTGACTGTGCGGACACTGGAGGATGCGAGGTTAAAGCGTGATGAGAAACTTTATGAGTTGCTACAGGAGTACCATAGAAAAGCAGTGCAGGACGCCCCGCCTGTCAAAGCTGGGGTCACCAGGTCAGACCCTTGACCTACTGGCTTTGTAGTAAATGTTTGGAACAGTTTAGAAATATAATAAGACTACACAGACTTCTTCTTCTTCTTCCTCTTCATTTATCAGTATTAGCTGAAATTAAATATTTGTCAATATTGAATTTTTAATTGTTTATGCTTATTTCCCCTTTTTTACATTTTAAATTAACTTTGCATCACCTAACGTTCTAAGTTAATCTTAAAAAACAAATGTAATAACTAATTAAATAATTAATACTTTAATTACTATTTATTGTAATCTTTAGCAAATCTTTTGATCTCAAAATCAATATCAATTTTTATACTTTAAATTATATTTTTTAATTGTTATTTTTATACTCCTATATAAAAGTCATGTATTAATTTACTTGTAGATTTTAATTTTTAGTGTTTTATTTTTCATTTATTTAGGCAAAATTGTATAGTTTTAATATCAACCATTTATCAGTTATCGGTTGTAACATGAAAATAAGTGTCGGTTTATCGTATTGGCCAGAATTGTAATATCGGTACATCTCGGGTACAGTTGTGCAGTATATTTAATGACCTCTAATTTAGTGTCATTTATGTCCTACAGGAGCTGGTCTACTGCAAATCAGGATTACGGCTTCATCATAGATGGGGCGACGTTGTCATTAGTGATGAACCCACTGCGTGATGCGGATGCCAGTCAGTACAAGAGCCTCTTTCTGCAGATCTGCCAGAACTGCACTGCTGTGCTCTGCTGCCGCATGGCCCCCCTGCAGAAAGCTCAGGTCACGCCTGCAGACCGGCACTTTGGCGGCTCTTTATGGTGCCTATAATAACATGCACTTATACTTTATCAGTTAGTTGGCTAAAATTCTCTTTTATCCAATTTAGATAGTGAAGATGGTGAAGAACTCCAAAGGTTCCCCAATCACTCTCTCTATTGGCGACGGGGCAAATGATGTTAGCATGATCCTTGAGGCACACGTGGGCATTGGTAAAACCTCGTCATATATCATGTACACTACTATTAAAACTATTACTATTATTACTATTAAAGTTTGTGGTCAAGATTTTTTTAATGAAATTGATACTTTTATTCAGCAAGGACACATTAAATTGATCAAAAGTAATAGTAAAGACATTTATAATATTACAAAAAATGTCAAATAAATGCTGTTCTTTTGAAATTTCTGTATATCTAATAATCATAATAATGATGCTGAACATTCAGCTTTGCATCACAGGAATAAATTACATTTTAAAATATATTAAAATAGAAAACAGTTGTTTAAAATTGTAATATTTCACAATATTACTGTTTTTACTCTATTTTTGATGATTAAGGTGAACATATCTTGCTCAGCATTTTTTCCACGATGGAGTGTTGACGTTGGTATTGTGTGTTCAGGTATTAAAGGTAAGGAGGGCCGTCAAGCTGTGAGGAACAGTGACTACGCCATTCCTAAACTCAAGCACTTAAAGAAGCTTTTGCTAGCTCATGGGCATCTCTACTATGTGCGCATTGCGCATCTCGTCCAGTACTTCTTTTATAAGGTATGTTAGGCATTCAGTGGACCGTGTTTCAGTCTGTAAATATAAATGTAGTTGTTTTAGTAAATCCTTTTGAAGTTTTAGACGTTTTCTTATCCTCTCCTGCAGAATCTTTGCTTCATCTTACCGCAGTTCCTGTACCAGTTTTTCTGTGGATACTCTCAGCAGGTACAGTATGTACAAATAAAGGGCCTTTTAGAAGACTACGTCCCAGCAGGTCCCTCTCCTCTGCTCTTTCCTTTGAAATTTTCCTCTGAATTTCTCTCTCTCTCTGCCCTTCTTTCATCTGAGATATATATATAACAAGCACAAACTAATACAAAAATTAAATTAGTCAGAGCTATGGTGTAGTGGTTAGTGTGTGCACAGATTTTGCCCTGGTGCTCAACAAACTCAAGATAGGGGTTCAAATCTGGCTTGCGTTGTGTCCAGTCTCTTTCTTTCTTCTCTAGTAGAGTCCTGTCACTTCTGCTTTTGCTATCTGAAAAAAAATATATATATAAAAAAAGGATTAAAAATCACTGTGAGTCTCACAAAGTCTCTGTGATTCCCTGTAATTGGGTCTCGACTTCACATTTTCCAGCATGTGTTTTGTGTATATATATCAAGCAAGTGTCCATTGCATGTGGCCACACAGTCAAGAGTTTCCCTCTCTATGTTGTGTGCATTTGTGTGATCTCCTTAACATGGTATTAACCTCCCCGGTGCCCCGTCCTTCCCCTCGTTCCCCTTCCCAGCCCCTGTACGACGCAGCCTATCTGACGATGTACAACATCTGCTTCACCTCCATGCCCATTCTGGCCTACAGCCTGCTGGAACAGCACATATCCATGGAGATTCTGCTGGACAACGCCGCCCTCTACAGGTACCAGTCTGCACTGCAGCTCTTCTGCTTATTTAACTTGTACAGTCCTGTTTCTGAAGCAACAGCGTTTGTTCTTTGTGTTTGCCACCATGCTGAGTTCAGTGTCTGCCTGGCTGGTTATCATCATCCTCATCCTCCTCAGTCTGCTGCCAGAGATCCTTTTGGTGGTCCTTCGCAAGCCCAGAGGCCCCCATTCACGACAGGTATACTTCTCCCTCCCTTTTCCTCTGCTCTCTTTGAATTCTTCCTTTCTACCATATCCATCCTATTTTCTGATATTCTCCCTGATTTACCTACTCTTCTGTTCTTCTTTCATCTTACACCATGTCCTAACCAGGTGTGACGTGACGCAGTCACAGCCAATTACAAGATATTTGAAGTTGTACAGTTATGTGAAGCAGGAAATGTCTGGAAAATGTCTCTTAGTGGCTGGTTTGCACTAAAACTGTGATTTACGTGAAAGAGCGAAAGCTTTTATCACTTGTTGCTTTATCACGTCACACATGGTTGGGACACAGAGTCACATTTTCTTTGAACCCAGCATTAACTCCCTGCCTTTGGTATATCCATATTTGCTCTTTTTTTTTTTTTTACCTTTTAAGACCTTAACATTTTTTTTTTCTTATACTCTGTCACTTCTCCAGCATCTATTTTCTTTACTTCCCCCTGACTGTCATGAATTACTCCATTGACTTTTTTCCTAACAGAAATCTTGCCTTGTTTTAAGGCACTGAATGGTTTGGATTGTTGTGATTGGTCAAACAGACAGGAAGTCAATCAGTCTAATTGTTACGATTACTCTTCTTCGATGTCCTCTCCTTGACCTCTGAAGCTTTTTGTCCTATGTATCGCTCTGATTGAAATGCCCTTTATTCCATTAGTCAAGCACAAATACTTCCATCACCCTCTGCTGCTGTGAGTGGCTACCCAACCAGTTAACATGTAACACAGTTAGAATCAATAAACAATGATTAGACCTTCCATTCATTTGAATTATTCAGAGGAAGTGAGCAAACGCTGTAGGCAGTCTCTGTTAGTGACACTAGTTAAGCAGCCTTTCAGGCCAGAAATGAGCATACAGCGTTAATCTGCCCCCTGCCTCCTCACAGGTAGGTGATGCAGCCCTTCCAAGAATGCCCGCATGCCAATTAAAACCACCAATGGGGAGAAAATGGAATGTATGGTCATGTCTTAATTACTTGATCTAGTAATTATAATATTCCTTCAGTTGTAAACGTTCAAATTAAATGTATAATTTATAGCCTAATGAACTCCATTAGATGGGAAACATGGCCTTTATTGACCAATGTAACTTGTAACATGTAAAATGGTACCTTGTGTGTTGAGGTTATATCACAATTTGTATTACAGGTACCTAAAAAGACTGAACAAAAAAAAAATTTTTAATAATGACTTAACAACAAGCTTGAAAAAAGGCTGAAAGTGAGTGTAGCTCTGTCACTCCTTATTTGCATAAACTCAAGCTCTGCTGAACTTAGTCCTGTTTTCAGCTGTCGTTGAAAATCAGTGAAAATTTAACAACTATATGCTTTAATTTAGAACGTGGTCATAGGTGTGTGTTAATTTTCATTTTACTACAGATACAAGTGCATCTGATTAATTCAGAATTTACGGTCAGTCCTACACTACTGTTCAAAGTTTGGGGTCAATACGTTTTTGTTTTTTTTTCTCCAAAGGAATTAATACTTTTATTCATCAAAATATTAAATGGATCAAATGTAACTGTAAATACATGTAAAATGTTATAACATTTATATTTTAAATAACTGCTGTTCTTAGGACTTTATCTTCATCCAAGAATTTTGAAAAAAATAAAATAATGATGGTTTTCTTAAAAATATTAAGCAACACAACTTTTTCAATATTTATAATAATAATAAGTGTTTCTTGAGCAGCAAATCAGCATATTAGAATGATTTCTGAAGGATCATGTGACACTGAAGACTGGAGTAATGATGCTGAAAATTCAGCGTTGCATCACAGGAATAAATTACATTTTAAAATATATAAAAATAGAATTTTTTTTTAACGTTTCACAGTATTGCTGTTTTTAAAGTGTATTTTTGATCAATGAAATGCATAATTTATTTTTTCAAAAACATAAATCTTACCAGCCCCAAACTTTTCAACATTAGTGTATTGTAGTGTTTTTTTATTTTAATTCCTGATAGTTTAATATTTATTCTGTAGACCATAAATATCTAATGTGATTTGTGTGCCAAGTAATTTCCACTAGAAAAGTTGGTTTGTTTATAACTCAAAGAATTGACTGGGCTAGTCAATCATTCATGCTGGTCAACTTTCTGCTAAATCAAACAACATACTGAGGGTTCTACTTAATATTTACTCTTGTTTCTCTATCTCTACTCCATTAACTTTATTCCCACTTTTTCTTACCCTTGAACTTTCTTTAATTTACCTTTGGTCTCTTGCTCGCCTGTGTGCTGTGCTGTAGATGAAACGACGGCTTCCTTCCTCTGGGACATCCACTATCTTCATGCTGTCGCAGACGGCTAGCACTCACAGCTTTTCCTGGAGTGACTGAGGTCTCTCTGCCTGCTCCTTTTCTGCTTTTTGTCTCACTGTCCCTCCTCCTTTGGGTTGCCTGTCTGTATCTTCAGTTTCCTGCCTGCTGTCTCTCCACCTGTTTGTCTCTGCTCCCTCGTTGTGCCCTGATACAAATGTGTTTGTCACGGGTGCTGGGTTTGGATTGTCAGTCAAAATGTGTACCACAGTGGCTTTTTTTTTTTATTTGGTGTTTGTCTTGAGGTGTTGCGCAAGAATTGTCCCCAAGAGTTGAGCTGTGGTGGTGGGGGTTGGTCCTCAATGTGTGTCTGTAAGGGCTGCAGGGTATGATGGGGATTCCTTCAGCTGCCTGTTCCCGGTGCCTGCTGTCTCTGCATGCCCAGCCAGGAGAACGTGGCACACAAACATACGGGATTTCCTGCATGCATGCTCGGCCCAGCCTACACCGCTCCTCACCCAAACCACTGTGACTTTCTAGGTGCATTAGTGCTGGTCGATTCCGAATGAGATTTTGTGTGTATGTGAGAGAGAGTGTTAGTCTTGTTAGAACTGGCAATTGCAAAAAACAAAGAAAGGGACATTTTTAATTTGGACAATTTTTAGCTTTGATAAATAAATTATGGAATTTAAAAGACAATATAGTAATTATCATATTTTCCTGATTAAACAAATAGTTCATAATGTGATTAATCATTATTATTATTTTTTTTTTTCTTTATAATTTTAAATTAAGCCCCAAATACAGAACTAGGGAATAGCTTTGAGTGTCAAACTCGTAAGTGTACTGGGGCCTCATTTATCAACAGTGCATACGCACAGATGTGTGCGTAATGAGTGCGTAAGAACAGTTTCACGCAAAGTGTGGGATCTACCAACTTGTACTTGTACGTAGAAATGTGTGTAAATATAAGCACACCTCTGAGCATGCTTACGCAGAGAATCTAGTGGTAGAATAGCGACACTACACATAAAAAGCATTTAAGAGTGTCACAGTATGCATTAAGCAATCCACATATGTCCTGTGTTTCCTTTAATTATAAAACACTCAATTTATAATTTGTCTGGTTTTAAACAGACAATTTGCGTAATTGGTGTCAAACTCTGTAAAACACAGCTGTGACAAATGTTTGTCTCAGTGCAATGGCTTATCTTGCGTTATTGGAAGACTTGGCAAACAATGAGTTTTCAAAGACCGCGCTGAGAGTGAGAGCACAGAATGGCTTCTCTGTCAGTACCGCTTTCTTTGCCATGAGTTCGGTGAGGGCTCATACATTCATGTGATTTATAAAGGGAGGTGTTGTCACCATATATGGTTCATTGGAGACGTTTCCGAATGCAAATGACCGTGAACGAGCATGTTACTTACGCACATGTGGGATTTATCAACAATGATTGCTTACTCATGTGCGTAAGAACTGCGTGCGCACGTATGATAAATACGGATTTTCTTGTACTTAGGCACATTCTAAATTTAATTCGTAGGACAAAATATAGAACCTTTTCTACGCACTGTTGATAAATAAGGGCCCTGGTCTTCGTGGGTTTATATTGTTTGAGTGTTAGCTGACTTTTTTGTGTGGTCATATTCAGAATCTAGTACAACTGAGCAGGATCATGTTTGAAAAAATGGCCATTATCATTTCTACCATGAAGGATAATCTATATGGAAATTAAAAACATACATAAACATGTGCCCTCAAATATGAAATCTCATAATTGTAATTGTCCTTCACAGTGTTTTGTGTTCTTTTTGAAGGAGGATGTACTGTATTGCAGTTTTGTGTGTGTGTGTGTGTGTGATCCATCCTGTCCTAAGTGTCTTTCACCCCCACTCCCACCCTTTCAGAAAAAGCAGAGTCAGTCAAATGTTGGGGGCAACCAATCCTCTCAGTCTTCAGCCAGACCCCTGCTCTTGAGAACCTTTTCAGACGAGTCAAATTCTGTCATGTGAACAGGTACAAGACCCCAGACTTTCCAGTCAGAGCCCCAATTGAGTGCCTGACCCTAGTCATCCACAGGGGATTTGCCTCCTAGTCGGTGCAGTTCCTCCTCTAGGGTTCAGTCGGCCCCCTCTGTGGGATGATTTTAATTTCCTCTGAATTCTGCTGTGGAAATTCTCCCTACCTCAGGATGAACTCACATCGGTTGGCTGAAAAGACATTTAGTCTTTGACGTATTTATGAAAAAGTCAGCCTCCCACTTTTTCAGTGGTTGGTGTTGCAGAAATATTTTACTATTGATTTTCTCCATAGAGGTTTAAAATTCTGTGCTTTCACAACATTACAGCTACAACATTTGATTTTAAGCAAAGACATACAAATAGACCGTGTATTTAGTCTTTGCCATTTTTGTATGTTTTTATATCAGAAAACATTACTACTGTTTTTTTTATGCTGCAAAACCCCTACTAGGATTTTAACTAGTGTTAAATAGTTAGGTAGCTAGCTCGCGCTACTTAGCTAGCTTCCACAAGCCTGAAAGAAAAACGGCCCTATTTTTCAATGACACATCTGTCTTGAAAAGTTTAATGTTATGTTTTCTCTATGGAGATTTTTAATGGGATTTTTACTTTGAGAATCCTGCTGTTGCACTATATCAGAAAGGGCCTATACTCAAAAATTTATATATATATATATATATATATATATAATATATATACACACAGTGCTGCTTGAAAGTTTGTGAACCCTTTAGAATTTTCTATATTTTTGCATAAATATGACCCAAAACAATCAGATTTCTGCACAAGTCCTGAAAGTTGACAGAGAACCCAATTAAACAAATGAGACAAAAGTATTTTGTCATTTATATTTATTCAGGAAAATAATCCAAAATTACCTATCTATGAGTGGCAAACATATGTGAATCTCTAGGATTAGCTGTTAATTTTAATGTGAAATTAGAGTCCATCTGTTCAGAGGTGTTTTCAATAGTGGGATGATTATCAGGTGTCAGTGCCTGCCCTGTTTTATTTAGAGAGAAGGGATCTATCAAAATTTGATAATGTTTGTGGAAGTGTGTCATGGTACTTCCAAAGGAGATCTCTGAGGACCTCAGAAAAAGAGTTGCTGTTGCTCGTCAGGCTAGAAAATGTTACAAAGCCATCTCTAAAGTGTTTGGGCTCCACAAATCCACAGTCGGACACATTGTGTACAAATGGAGGAAATTCAAGACCACTGTTACCCTCCCCAGGAGTGGTTGACCAACAGAGATCAACCAACAGAGAACACTCAAGACGTGTAGTAGTCCGCAAGGTTGCAAAGGAACCCAGGGTAACTTCTAAGCAACTAAAGGCCTTTCTCACATTGGCTAATGTTAATGTTCATGAGTCCACCATCAGGAGAACACTGAGCAACCATGGTGTGCATGGCAGAGTTGCAAGGAGAAAGCCAATCCTCTCCAAAGAGAATATTGCTGCCCGTCTGCAGTTTGCTTAAGATCATATGGACAAGCCAGAGTGCTATTGGAGAAATGTTTTGTAGATGGATGAGACCAAAATAGAACTTTTTGGTTTAAATGAGAAGCGTTATGTTTGGAGAAAAGAACGCACTGCATTCCAGCATAAGAACCTTATCCCATCTGTGAAACATGGTGGTGGTAGTATCATGGTTTGGGCCTGTTTTGCTGCATCTGGTCCAGGATGGCTTGCCATCACTGAATCTCAAGAGAAAGTGGGTCATGCAGCAAGACAACGACCCCAAGCACACAAATCGTTTTACCAAAGAATGGTTAAAGAAGAACAAAGTTAATGTTTTGGAATGACTGAGTCAAAGTCTGGACCTTAATCCTGGACCTGAAGCAAGCAGTTCATAGAATGAAACCCACCAACATCACAGAGTTGAAGTGGTTCTGTATTGAGGAATGGGCTAAAATTCCTACAAGATGTTGTGCAGGACTGATCAGCAGTTACAATAAACGTTTAGCTGCAGTTATTGCTGCAAAAAGGAGTCACATCAGATACTGAAAGCAAAGATTCACATACTTTTGCCACTCACAGGAGCATTTTCCCCAATAAATAAATGACAAAGTATATATTTTTGCTTAATTTTTTTACTGGGTTCTCTTTGTCTACTTTCAGGACTTGTGCAAAAATCTGATAATGTTTTGGGTCATATTTACGCAGAAATATAGAAAATTAAGTACTAAAATAATAAACCGCAATGCTGTACTGTTGACTGTAAGGAATGGAAAAACAAAATAATGAATTGGTGAATATTAAATGATCCTTTCAGCCTGCCAAGCGAAGCTCCACCCCTCATTATGCCATGCATGTGCTCCTCAACTAACCTGTGATTGGGTCCTTATTAACTGACTAAACCAGTCCTCTGTCATGTTGTTCTGGTTAATCTCATCCATAGTTTAATTTGTGTGTGAATGACAACATGAGTTTGTGAGTTGGTTGAAACCGCGTCACGTTGGTCTCACTGTGTCATTTGTTGTGGTGGGTATTTTGTTTGGTGTGGTAGTTGTTCTGCTTGTAATTTGGAATATTTTTATTTATTTATTTATCTTTATTTTTTGTGACAGTGAAAGTCGTTCAGCTCCTCTAACGGCTGTCTAACCTTTGTATGACAATATTTCGGCTCCAGTGATTGTTCCCCTGCATTAATGCTTTGCATTCTGCATGCTGCTATGCTAGTTTTGCATGTGTAGCTGTTCCTAAAGCTTTTGGGGTCAATTTGTGATGGTTGTAATACGTTATTGGTGCGGCTGTAGATAGGAGGTACTCACCAGCATTAAACTTGCTCTTCTGTTCTTCTCAGCTGTCAGAGGATTCCTCGACTGACACATACAGGTAAACTGCTCAATATGATTTAAAGGAATGTTCTGGGTTCAACACATGTTAATCCGTCAACATCTGCATTTACCGACAGATTCACCCATAGGAATTACATCAGTAATGCATAACCAGAAGTACATCAGACATTTAATTGGACAAATTGACCTACATTAAAACACAAATAATCAATTTTGTATGGAAGATTAAAATTATAGACCTCCATTGGTAGTTGCTAATGCTTTTGTAAACGTTTTTATTTTTATTATTATTATTGTTTATATTAAATAGTTTGTTTGTGTTTATACATTTTTATAATTATAAATTGAATTGGTGACACTTTACAATAACTTTTATTAATAAGTAATTAACAAACATTACCTAAAGTTTAACAGATCATTTTTAATGTAAATTAATACGCTTACAAACGTCATTAAACTTTCAGTGCATATAATCATGTACTTCTGCAAATGATTATAACAGCTGTTATACAATTATTAAAAGCTTTTGTTAATGCACAACACTTTTGCTGCTGTTGAGGTGTGATACGGGTAAGGTTAGGGCCAGGTTTGGTGGTATGGGTAGGTTTACGGGTTGGTTAAGGGGTCAATTTGATTACTGTAAGGGAACACGGTTCAATCGTTTATATTACATTGTTTAAATGAACAAGTATTTTCTTGGAAAAACGGATTTGTTTTCTCCTGTTTGATTTGAGGAATATCCTGTTTAATGATATACAGTAGAAACATAATGTAAGTGTCGAGTCAATAAAAACGTTTTGCACCCAAATTATAATGTGTGTTTTTAGCTAATCTTAACTAACCACCTTTAACACAAATGTTGTTACAGTAGCTAAAAGTCAAATTCCCATAAAGGTACTAAATGATTAGTAAACGTTTATAAACATGTAAAAAAATAGCATTAGGTAAAATGAACTGAAGTTTAATGACATTTATAAGCTTTTAATCATTGTATAATTTGTTAAAATCATTTGTAGACTTAAAAAGTGCATGATCATATGAATTGAAAGTTTAATGACATTATTGTTTCTCCTCTATGCCCCGCCTTTCTGAAACGGTCGATTTTTACAAAGCTCATCGGTCTGAAAAGCGAGGTGTGCTCTGATTGGCCAGCTATCCAGTGCGTTATGATTGGCCGAATACCTCAAGCGTGTGACGGAAATGTTACGCCCCTACCATACTGTGATGCCGTGTCCCGGCCGGAGCGAAGAGACAAAAACATTAAAACCCATTATAAACGAGGCATTTGTTGCATCCAGTGTGGTTGACTCTTAACTTTTATAAAGAATATCTCTTTGGGTTTGAGACTTTAGTCTTTGCAACTTCAGGGATCTTATCTATGCACAATCAGCTTGTAACACTCCAAAGAGAAAGGAAAACTTGAAATCGCATCATATGACCCCTTTAAATAATAATCTGTTAATCTTCAGGTAATGTTTAATAAGTTCATTAGTAAACATTAACAGGCACATTATCTCATATTTCTAGCTATGTGATCTGTTAAGCATTATATGTTTGTTAATGATTTATTAATAAAAATTATTATAAAGTGTTGCCATTTGACATTTAAAAAAAAAAAAAAAAATTCTCTTTTAAAGGGGTCATTTATGTCCCCACTGGATGCAACAAATGCCTCGTTTGTAATGGGTTTTCATGTTTTTGTGTCGTTGCTCCGGCCGGGACATGGCATCAACACAGTATGGTGAGGGGCGTAACATTTCCGTCTCACGCTTGAGGTATTTGGCCAATCACAACGCACTGGATAGCTGGCTAATCAGAGCACACCTCGCTTTTCAGACCGATTAGTTTTGTAAAAATCGACGCGTTTCAGAAGGCGGGGCATAGAGGAGAAACAATAATGTACAGTATGTGGAAAATAATGTGTTTTTTTCACTTTAAACCGCATAAACACATTTCATTACACCAAATACACAAAATAATGTTCTTTTTAGCAGCATCATATGACCCCTTTAAATAAAGACTAGTCCAAATTAAAGGATAAGTTCACAGATTTTCAACTAGCTTTGTATTGTTACAATGTCAGTAGTATATGTTAATGAACAATGTGCAATCTTTTTTTCCTTGTTACCAGATATTCCTGTTTATTTGTCAGCAAACGTCTGCCAAATGATTCAAAGTGACACGTTTTTGACAGGTCCAGGGCTTTCATTAAAATTACAGATTGAACTTTTGCATTTTTGTTTTCCCGCCCATGGACATTTGGATCAATAGACGAGTGGTGACAATTATGGGTGTTGAAGTTTTTGGCAAAATGGAACATCACAGCCCTTTTTTTCTGTTTTCTATAGTCATGTAGCACCGTTTTCAGAAAATGTTTTGCCTTTCTGCTGCATAGACATCCAAGTTTTGTTAAAAGCCCATTTTGCCAGTTCATGTCCAGTAATCAACAGCAACTGTGACAATGAATACTTGTTTTAATTCCAGAACATTCCTTAAACCAAGATTCACATCAGCGTTTATTTGGTCTAATAATATGTGCGAATCATTCCTGGCAACCAGATCCTCCTCTGATTAGGATGGTTCTTTGGTGCATATGAGTTTGATTTGGTTTAGGGTTGGTGTTGTGTACAGAATGATCTAGGTTTATGTGTTTGGTTTGGTTATTTTTGATGAATCAATCAATTAAGAGATGCACTTAAAACACTGTTGCTAATCATATCTTTCCTATTCCACTGTTAAATACATTTTTACATGTGTGCTAAAGTGTTTTGTGTGGTGATGTTTTTTTGTGCACCACAGATGGCTGCGGTCACACCTCTCTCCTACAAGCATCTGAAGGAGCGCCACTGTGATGGGCACAGACAGCCTTTGGTTAAGACTACTGATGGGCCCCTCACATCTGCCGGGGTCGCTGCGCTTCCTCTTGCCTGTTTAAATGAATCATGACAATGGAACTTAAACTGCTTTACTGTTACAGCTTATCTTAAAGCCTTCCATCTCAGCACGATTCCACAAAAACTGTTTTCTGCCCTGTCCTACTGCCAAACTCCCATATTCAACCCTACCGGGATGAATGTGTCACTGGCAAAATCGTCAGTAGCGCTCGACTGCTACAGAATGTGCCAACATCCCTGCTCCACCTGGTTCCTCCTTATTGGTTGTCTTTCCTGATCGCCCCAAAAAAAGTCCCATAAATGCCACTTTTCATACTCTCTGATTTTCTTTACTTTGTAGGCAGACAGTTGGCTCCTTTTGTGATCGGTTACCAGCTGTGATCACAATCCCAAATCGTAGATTAGAGTTTTGTGATATGTAGCTGTTCAAGATTCCTAAATGTGAGCTCTCTCTAAGATGCTGCACTGCGGGCCCTGACCCTATGGGTATAAAAGCTGCCTTTCAACAATTTGCTGTTTGTTCGACCACATGGAGTTCTGGGATATCCCACGGAGCCCAACAACTCCATATGTGTCCGTGTGTGTGAGAAATCGAAAATCAATTACAGATTTTCTTCAGATATTTCTTATAATGTACTGTCACAGTCTTTCAATGTTACTCTTTGTTGAAACGGGGATCAGTTTACAGTTGAGTTACAAATTGTACTAGTGAAAAGTGTGGAAAATGTTGCTTGATGCCAAAAAAAAAAGAAGAGAGATTCCATTAAAACGGACGACCGGCTGTCTTCAGTTTTTCCTTGAAGATAGATTATCCATGGTTACGGCACACATTAGGATTGGTTCTCGATGCAGAGTTAATTGCATATTTCAGAGTGAGTCCGAGTTAAGCATCTATTCAATGTTGAGCCATTAATGACACATATATTGAATGTGTCAGCTTTATATACCAGGCCAGTGCTCAAAAACACACTTTCACGTCCACATGCATACATTTCACTTTTGAGGTTACTGATTAAATCACTTATAAGCGGTGGAGCTTAGATTGGTGAAATAAGAGCTTTGGGTCCGATGCATATTGAACTCATGTGTGCCCTCTAGTGGTTTGGAGGGCAATCTTCATTCTACTTTTTTTCACTTCTAAATACATTCCATTTCTACGTGCCATAATTTCAGTCACTTTTTAGATTATAATTGAATTATTTTGTTCTTGACTATGTGATTCTATTTGACATATTTATTGTTCCTTGTAATTATTCTTACAAATGTTGTATTTTTGTCAGAGGTATTTCTTTCTCTTCTTAACTTGTTAATCATTATCAGCTTGTGCCAACTGATTTTTTTATTTTATTTATTTAGTATTATTTTATTTTATTTTTTATTTTTGCCTGTGCAATCCGCTGTTGAACAGATTGGGTTTCTATATACAGACCCTGTAAACCAGCAGCTCTGGTCTATTTCTCTGGTCAGAGATCAGTCCTATAGATCCTTCCTTAATATATGGTGTGAATGCAGCTGAAATCTCTGTGTCCCTTTAATACGAATGATCTATTCCATTCTTCTTTCTGCTTGTAGCCCAAAATGGGCCACTGCCTGGCATGTTCTGTAATCGGGCAAATTTCTTGATTATGTTTCTCCTAAAACAATGCCATAGGAAAGATGCCACATTCCTGCTTCAACTATTTTCAAGTGTGTGTGTGTGTGTGTGTGTGTATTATCCAAGGGAAAGTGGTGTGTGCTAGACCTCTGACTGTGTCATGATGCTAAGCATCTTAAGCTCAGCTCCCAGTCTTGGGCCGGGCTTAATCCAGCTGTATCACAGCCCCGCGTAACCGCCAGGCCTTCTTTTAATTTCTGATTACATCTTGAATTAGCTTCCCAGAGAAAATATATCAGAGCTTTATTTACATTTGCTTTCAGCTAGACGGGTGAGGCCAGTTAGTATGATGTTTCATTGTGAACATTAGCCCAATGTGAGCACGATTTTGTTTTTCTCGATGCATGTGTGACTACTAATGCCACCACTGGACTGAACCCTGGTGAGCACATACACACTCACACCAAGATGAAGACACATCCATGTGTTTGTTCAGCTCAGTTTGGGAGGGGAAAACAGAACTTGCTTGCAATATTTGAAATTTCCAAACAGACCTTTAAATTACTTCAGAGATGCTATTTTCAAAGCTTATAATAATTCTTGGATTCTCATGTTGCCTGAATATATATAAATATTTGATTGTATTTTTAATGAAACTTTTTGAGCCAATTTTTGTAAGAAAAAGAAAACGTCCAAAAAACAAAACAAAAAAAGGCTGAGAAAGGCGGCCTGATTGTGGAGCGTGAGGCAGGGCTGTGGTGTGTTGCTGTGAATTGAATCAGGCGCTAGCACGGTCAGCCCTGCTTCCTCCATCATGTCCCTCAGGCTCCAGATGATCTGAATGTACCTCTCAAGACCAGTCTGTTTCAAAACATTTTCTTTAATAAAAGCTGTTTTGAAAGAAGACATTTGTGTGAAGTTTTATATTTTTTGGTAATTCATGTAGAAATGTTATACATGCACTTTATAGGACTTCAGAGTAACTAAAACAGCATCATAATATTTGTATGTTTAAAAATGAATTTGTGAATGGACAAAATGGTCAAAAAATTTGTTATTTATTATTTTGTGCATGAATTAAGTGTGCATATATATACCTTTATCTTAATAATAAAGATATGCGTTCATACATGTCTACTTAAAATCATGATGTTCATGAATAAAAGTTGAAGTTCATAATAACAAAAACAATACCTGCACTGGTACAATAAAAACTAATATTGTGAAATATTTTTACAGTGTAGAATAACTTTTCTATTTGAATACATTTTAAAATGTAGTTTATTTCTTATGCCAAGCTGAATTTTCAGCATCATTGCTCCAGTCTTCAGTGTCACATGATCCTTCAGAAATCATTCTAATATGCTGATTTGCTTCTCAAGAAGCATTTCTTATTATTATCAATGTTGAAAACAGTTGTGCTGCTTAATATTTTTGTGGAAACCGTGATACACTACCATTGAAAGGTTTGCATTAAATTGATCAAAAGTGACAGTAAAGACATTTATAATGTTACAACGATTTCTATTTTAAATGAATGTTTTTCTTTTCTTTCTTTTTCAAAATTGATAATAGTAAGATATGAAAAGCTACATAAAATCTACAATAATTTCTGAAGGATCATGTGACACTGAAGACTTATCTTAATTATTCCAAATGTTTGACCCCCAGTTTAAATAATAATAACACGTAAGCAAAATTGATGAAGATCTTGCTCATGGTATTTTCCTGGTATTGTCCTTTATTTGTCTTCAGATGTTAAAGTTAGTCTCTCTGACTCTGTCCAACAACTGCAGAGGATGTGTGTAATGAATACAGACTGTAATGCCATATGCTATTTCAAACCAGCAGTGTCTCATGGACATAAGATGCAGTTGTAGAAGCATAAACAGTGTGTTCTTTGACAACAATGCTTCTTATTCATGTAGCTGTCTTTGTGCAGTTTTCCCACGCGTCATACTTTTCTGTATTCTGAACAATGAAACTCCTTAGTCTAGGAAGAAAAAATTGTTTTAGTGTCAATAGTGATATTCAGAACAGGCTGCCTGTGTGTGTGTGTGTGTGTGTGTGTGTGTGTTTGTAAGAGCGAGTAAGGGTGAGAATGTGTGTAATACAGCTTGCAGGGATCTTTACAGCAGTGAAAGTTTAAAGGGGTCATATGATGCGATTTCAGTTTTT
>NW_015639782.1:2578846-2581418 GCF_001515625.1 Sinocyclocheilus rhinocerous | reverse complement strand
GGTGGGGCAAGAGGAGAAACAATAATGTACAGTATATGGAAAATAATGTGTTTTTTTAACTTTAAACCGCATAAACACATTTCATTACACCAAATACACAAAATAATGTTCTTTTTAGCAGCATCATATGATCCCTTTAAGCTACTGCCTGTGAGGGAAAACTGACCAATGAGGAGGGTGGAGATCAGCAGGAGGCGGAGTCTAAACTGCACAGTGGAGAAAGTCAGTGGGGAGGGAGTTGGCAGAGTGTTAATAATGTGAGTCTAGTCTACAGAGCGATGCAGATCTGACGCACTCTTAACTCAAGGGAGTTTGCAGCCGGAGGGAGTGTGTGTGGTGTTTTTAAAGAGAGCAGACCGTCAGCACTGTTGACAGGAAACCCTTTTAATCCGATTCACTTTTGGGACAGGACCTCATCCACTCTGCCCCTCCCTGACTTGCGTGTGTGAGGTTTTTGTAAGCTGAGATGTGATATTGCAGTGCCACTATCGGCTGCAGTGGGCTGTTTGCCATAGATATTTCCGGATCCTGTTTCCTTCAGCAGGGGGTCTTTCTGGATGCACTTGCTCCTGCTCAAGGTGACATGGGGAGTTCAGAGGCGTGAGTGGCAGCACGGATCTGAAGTCGAGCTTCAGTTGGGGCTTGTTCAGAGGAGGTGTGAGATGAATCCAGGGTGGAGTGGGATGTGAGGGCCTGACAGGCCCAGAGTCAAGTCACTCCTCTCTGGAAAAAACAAGCCAGGGGATGGGCTCGGCCTCTCCTCAGGAGCCCGAGAAAGATATGGAGGGCTATTACAACCTTTTGCAGGCAGGCTCGAAGCTGGAGAACACGCTGCAACGTAAGTATATGTTCGTATTATGTGTTTTTAAAACTACTATTTTTGTTCGCAAGGACATCAGTTTCTCAGGATGTTCACTGGCGATTTATGTAGTATTGCAAGGATTATGTATGCTATTTTTAACTTAATGGAGTTTTATCCATAACCTAGATTTGATATTTGATAATCTGCTTGAATGGACCAGACTCAATCTTTCTGCAACTGAAAAGCAGAGGAATTCCAGAACCATAAGTTGGAAACCTGAATTATTCTATGTTAACATTTTCCTGAAACCATAATATTAAGAGAATTTTGATTGACCGTACAGTAAGCTGTCAGTTTATGAACATGCAATGTGAATTTGGGCCAGTAACTTCTAGATGAAAATAGAAGTTGTACTATCTATATTACAAATGGGCGCCATGACACAGGAAGTAGAGCACTAATATATTAACTCCCTGCCCTTCTCGCTGGCTCTAAATTCAGCTTTAAACCCAGAGAATGCTCTTTAGACCATGACTCAGCATCTTCACTTTTAGCCACCACGTCTTTCCTTGGGCACTTTAATGCTTTTAAAGGTTTACAAGTCTGAATCACTCCATTCTGTTGTGTGTTATGTAATATTTACTTTATTATTATATCTCGGGTTGTTGGCATCTGTCTCAGTGTTGGGGTTATTTTTATGTGAGAGCAAGCATCACGTCTGTGTTAAAGTAATGCTTTGGAAAGGTGTTTGTTATGTTGTAATGATGCAGTGTAATACGAGACAGCAGTTCCTCTCAGGCCGAGCCAGGTTCACAACAACATTCTGACACAGAGCCATTGTGAACACCTGTCTGGGCTTAGATATCATCCATGCTGCAGCACGTCAGAATTAATTGAATTTAATTCACATAGTTAAGGTCACAATTATGATTAAATGTATGTAAACCTGAATTCGCTTTCTGAGGTGCTGTTTTAAAGCTAAACTCGTTTTGAAAGCTCGGTGTAGTTAATCCTCAAATATGAACAATGTATTCTTCCAACTACATTCCATGACAGTATGTACATGTTTATGCAGCATATAAGCATAAACACCTTAGTGGGAAAATGGTTAATCTGGTGTCCTACTTAGATCTGGATTTAAACTTCAAAATAAAATAAAAAAATTAATGTAATATTTATTGTAAAACTGATTTACTCTGTGTTAATGGAAATGGAAATCTTCTGGCATACGTAAAGCTACCACATTTATAGCAGATATAGTGGCCACACTTGATGAACATAATTTATGAATGTCAGATAAAATATCAAATCAATTGGAATCTGTAAACCGAAGATGCTTGAGTTTTTCTCACAAATAAATTCACTGTGTCAATGTGATTTTGAATCTATGTAAAGTATGTCATCATGATTTGAAGTCAGGTGTTCATCACATCAACCACTAACGTTTGACAACCAGTGCATTTGCCGTCATTTTAAACAACATTTAGTGAAATGTTTTGCTTGAAAAAATTCCATTTGAGTTGATATGTAATACATTAACATACATGTATGTGTAGCTAAAGTGTCCAAATACTTTTAGGCTTAATGTATCTAAAAACGTGTTTATCTAAGCTAGTCACTGTCTGAAGATTGGTGCTTTTATAAATTTAAAGTATAAAAGAATTAATGTATTTAATATTTACTTAAGCCTTTTTCAATCAAATATAAACATGTCAATCAAAACGCAGCAATTATGCAACACTGAAACTGATTTATATATATATATATATA
>NW_015639782.1:2547729-2578109 GCF_001515625.1 Sinocyclocheilus rhinocerous | reverse complement strand
ACTCAAAACACAGCAATTATGCAACACTGAAACTGATTTATATATATATATATATATATATATATAAATCAGTTTCAGTGTTGCATAATTTTTCTCTGAATCTGACCATGGTTCAGACTGACAGGACAGATCATGGTCTATGTGTTGCTACTGAGTAGTACAGGTTTATTTAGTGAGCAGATTTCAGATGTAGTTGAGCTTGTTTCTTCATCAGAACAGATTTGGAGAAATTTAGCATTACATCACTTGCTCACCAATGGATCCTGTGCAGTGAATGGGTGCCGCCAGAAACCAAACAGAGTCCAAACAGCTGATAAAAACATCAATAATCCACACACCAGTTGAATCAATTAACACTGTGAAGCAAAAAGCTGCTTATTTATAACAAATCCATCATTAAGGGTTTTTGACTTCAAACAGTTGATTCTGGCCAAAATATGAGTCCGTAATCCTTAATAACTCTTCCTCTAGTGAAGTCCATCCCGTATTGTCCTCACACATCAAAATCTACCAACATATTTGTTAAGAACTGTTTTGGACTGTTTTCACTTCTAAACTTTGTTTGATCTGTGCATATTTCTCTCCTGATTCAGATGAGACAACTTTTCACTGGACAAAGCAACATTATGGATAGAGGACTTATATTTTAGCTGGAAGCAATGGTTTGAAATTAAAAGCGTCTCAAAAGATGTTTACTACAAACAGGCAGCTTGTGGGTTACATTATTTGTGGATTGCTTGTAGATGTTTCTATCATCTTCTATCAAAGATGTATCATTTTTCTGATGGCACCCATTCACTGCAGAGGATCTATTGGTGAGCAAGTGATGTAATGCTAAATTTCTCCAGATCCGTTTCGATGAAGAAACAAACTCATCTGCTTCTTGGATGGCCTGAGGGAGAGTAAATTGCCAACGTTTTTGTGTGAACTATTTCTATAATTATAAATATATTTGCACACAAATATTCCTTGCTCAAACCTTAAACTGTATTTTTATTATTATACAAATATTATTGTGTCTCTTGACACTTCACATTTGCCTCCTTTACAAAATTAGTTTTGGCAAACTAGTGGAAGTAGTTTAGAGCTAGTTCTAGTAGTTTGGAACTTTTATTGCTGCTTTCTAATGTAAAGTTCAAGTAGTTATTTGTTTGTGGAAGTGAGTTCATGGTGAAGTCACTGGAGACCAGTGTTGGTCCATGTGTAATTTGAACATATCCTCTATTGTCGACCTCCACTTGCAGTGTATTGTAGTATGAGACAAGGCTTAAAGGAAACCGAATCACCATCTCCTCTTGTTCTCAGTCTCTGGCTTCAGTCCATCTTGATGGTTCTGCAGACATGAATGCATTAGACTCATTGCTACTAACTACTAGCAATGAGTCTAATGCATCACTAACTACTAGTTAGTACTACTAACTGCTACTAACTACTAGTTAGTAGTTAGTAGCAGTCATGGCCTAATGGTAAGAGAGTCGAACTTGCAACCCGAAGGTCATAGGTTTTAGTCTTGGTACCGGCAGGGATTGTAGGTGGGGGGAGTGAATGACCAGTGCTCTCTTCCACATTCTATACCACGACTGAGGTGAGACACTTGAGGCACCGAACCCCCAGCTGCTCCCCAGGCACCGCAGCAAAAATGGCTGCCCACTGCTCCGGGTGTGTGTGTGTGTGTGTGTGTGTGTGTGTTTGTTCACTACTCACTGCTGTGTGTGTGCACTTGGCTGGGTTAAATGCAGAGCACATATTCCGTGTATGGGACACCGTACTTGGCTACACGTCTCTTTCACTTCACTACTAATGTTGTCACTGAGTCGATTTCACTGAGGAGTCCATTAACAGACCATAACTCATTTTATATAGCACTGATATTTACAGTTGCTTGTAGTTTGTACATGTGAACACTAGGTGGTGCTGTTTCTGAAATTTCACATAATGGTGACTAAACCACATGAACTGACAGAAACATGACCTAAAGCTTGCTGCTGTGTTATTTATATGTGGCTCATCTTCATTGTCTCCTCAGAGGTCACGGTCCCTGTGAGTATGCAGGAAGTGGCCGGCTACATTGAGAAACAAGTGGCGTATTTATCAGGTGGGGTTTCCAGTTTCTGTTTTTGGAGGCGTGAAGTATGAGGATTGTATACATGTAGATTAATGGCTTGTATAAACATGTCAGATAAATTTGGAACAGTGCCACAGAATTCGTGCTTGACTGAGAAACTGATAATTTGATGTTTATTTGAATTCCAGGGGGATGTGGTGAGGACTCTAGTGTCATCATCACTCTCCCAGAATGCTCTGCTTTCAGCGACATTCCTGAAGAAGCTCTGGCCAAAGTTCTTTCATACCTCACACTGATCCCGAGGTTTGTGTCTAATATATACAAGCCTCTCCATCTCACTGCATTGCAGTACAGCAACAGTTCATTATGCATTCTCTTCACATAAAGCCTTGTAATAGCTCTTACACAAATTGAGCTATTCAAATCAATGTATAGGTAGCGTGCTAAATATGCAAATATCTTTGTAGTTATATTGTAGACACAATACAGTAAGGATATTTTAGGATGAAAGAATATATTTATCCCTCCGTACAATGCAAACAAATGCAAGTGTACATTTACATACATACGTTCAGATATTCTGGTTGTTTAAAATGTCATGTTCCTAACCAAGAGCAAATGCAGTTACTGTGATACATGATACACTCCACATGTTTCCAGAACACGGCAACCTGGGGTAAAATTTATCATCATTTTAGACCGAAGATTGGATACATGGGCCTCAATCAAAACGGCATTGGCAAGGATTGCGGTAAGAGATTGTAATATATTTTATTTATAATAATTTATTTATATTTAATGCAGAAGTGTGAAAGGTGTTCTATTGTTTTAATTAATTCATTTACAATTTTTAAAATTATTATTATTATTTATGGTTTAATAAAAAAAATTTGTAAATCTTTAGTACTTTTTTTTTAAAATATACTATTTTCTACCAAAAAAAGTATATAAAATTACCCTTAATAACAAAAAGTATATATTTGTACAAATAACATTAATTTTTGACTCATAAATATCAAGCTGTTTGTGGAGTTACTCTATATGACTTGAATAAAACACTAAACTAAATATTTTATATCCTTAGAAAACATAATGGCCTTGACACACGATCACAAAAGTGTGAATTTCAGCTTTTAAAGGATTTTTAATCATATCAGGACGTTTCGGTTTAAGCCACACAAACATGCATACATACATAAATACTTTTAATTTAAAGTGACAACATCTGCAACTTAAAAGAGGTATATTTATTTTTTAGTGAATTTATTGTATTATTGAATAGCTTAATAGATCCAGGGAAAACGTTAAGCTTCGTTGACTCTTATATGTCCTTTGGGGATGGAATGCATCACGCGTCTGTATTTACTGTGTGCTGAACCGGCCTTGTCGCTGTCCGCGGTGCTGAAGTGGATGAGCGCAGTTGCAGTACAGCATGCGCTCACAGCCCAATTCTCTGAGCTGTAGGCTGAATAAATAACTAAATGCGGCACCTCTAACTGAAGTTTGCGTTTAAAAACAGCTTGTTTGAAACCCGAGCTCACTGCGAGGCAACTGGAATGCATGAGTTAGCACAAACCATGCGCAGGTTTTTACATGATGACGCTCTTGGGGCGAGGGAGAGGTGAGGAGACCGCAGGAGAAACGGCGCTGCCACCCTCCCGACGCTGCGGCGATGAATCCTGCAGACCGTCCACTGCACCGGGCACCGGTCTGCCACAGCAGGATGGACGAGGTCTTAAAACATAACCATAAAACATCGATCGCTATGAGTGAGCGAAACTACAGGCGAGGACTTCCGCGGACCCGCCGCTCTACGGTAGTGTGTCTGGAGTAGTTTCGGTAAAGAGTTGGACTGAAGTTTGGATGAGCACAATGCGGCAGCGCGAGCTCGTAGCGGTATACTGCGGCGCAACGGACGGCTTTAGCTTAGTCATCCGACCTGGATAAATGCTAGCGGAGGCTTTATTAATGTAACATACAAACAAATGTATTATCATGCATATGAGCGATATCCGAGTGAATATTTTCGCAGATGATGCTATTGTTTACAAATACGTAAGGACGAGTTAATGTCAAGCGTGGTGTCCTTACTGTGAACTGTGTGCTATAGGATGATCTATCGTGAAGTCCTGTTTCTGTTTGTCAAAGTAATAAAAGCGACTAGTCAGGTTTGTTTCAAATACTTATGTATCTCAATGTGATTCAGCTCAGCTGCTATGATGAATAAACTACATTTATAGTAGCTGTCACTGGAAGCAGCTAATCAGGCTGGTCATCTCAATGTGTAGTTAAGTGTTACTAGTTTGAGCCTTGTCTCATCAGTTTGATTGACAGCTAGTTGTTGTCTCTGCAGATTCATTGTCAGTTGTCAATGTGATTGATGGGGATGATAGTACAGGACATACAGTAACAGACTAGATTCAGTTACATGAATAATATTCAAACGTCAAACTTAGAAGACATTTATTGCTTTTTTTTTTCTTTTAATTGAGTTGCATGTATTGTAGGCAGGGTTTGAAATTAACACCCGCCAACCCGCCGAATGCGGGTAAAAATCAGCTGTGGCGGGTAACGCTGTCAAATCACTTGGCCTTTTTTTTCATAATTTATTTGTTTAATTTTTTTGGCTAGTAGAAATTATGAATGGCCGGTAACTTAAAAAATGTAGTAACCAAATTGGCTGGTGAGTGAAAAAGTTAATTTCAAACCCTGATTGTAGGCATCCCATATACAGTGGAGTCCAAAAGTTTGAAACCATATTGAAAATCTGGGATTTAAACCTGGAAATAAACAGAAAACTTTGAAAATGGAAACAACGAGACATGAAATGAATTAGCAATATGATTCTGCACCATTTCTAAGTGACTAAACAAATTATTAAAATTGTGAAGTTGACCATGTAAACTCTTTGTACAGATGGTCAAATGTTCTTGGAGAATATTTGCTAAAAGTATAACTTAGGCAACCTTCGTAGCAGACATCCTTAACTCCTTTCCGCTGTCTGTTGTTCTGTTGTTGGTGTTTCTTTGTCTGAATATGGCACTTATCACATGCTGTGGTATCGGCGTTTGGTATCGGGGCATTTTAACGAGTACGAGTACGAGTACAGGAGACCAGTATCGGGCCCGATACCGATACCAGTATCGGTATCGGTGCATCCCTAGTATAGATACATTAATGAAATACACAGAAATATCACATTATACAAGATAGTCTCTGTGCTTTTCACAGGCGATTGAGAGTTTTGCAGTTATGGTTAAGGACATTGCTCAGATGCTGCAGGCGTTTGGAACAGAGCTGGCTGAGACACAGTTATCAGAGGAGTGCAGTGCTATTGAGTTTCTCCTGCTGTCCCACACAGAGAAATACAGGAGACTTAAGGTACAGCTCAATGAAACACTCAAGTGTAGAGAATCCTCTCACTTTCCCCTTATTGATTATTGCTGGTCTTTAATAACTGTTTTAGTAACATCAAAATTTCAGCTTAACATTTATATAAATATACACTACTATTTAAAAGTTTGGGGTTGGTAAGTTTTTTTTTTTTAATAGCAATCTCTAATGCTTCTCAAGGATGCATTTATTTGATCAGAAATACTGTGTACGTTTTTTTTTTTTAATAGCAATATCTAATGCTTCTCAAGGATGCATTTAGTTGATCAGAAATACAGTAAAAACAGTAATATTGTGAAATATTATTACAATTTAAAAGTGCAATTTCTATTTTTATTATATTTAAAAATGTAATTTATTCCTGTGATGGCAAAGCTGAATTTTCAGCATCATTACCCCAGTCTTCAGTGTCACATGATCCTTCAGAAATCATTCTAATATGCTAATTTGGTGCTCAAGAAACATTTATTATTATATTATACATATTATTATTATCAAATAATAACAAATAAATTGTAACAAATAAATGTCTTTACTGATGCATTTAATGCAACCTTGCTGAATAAATGTTGGTTTATTTATTTGTTTTTTTTCTTGTTTAATATAAAAATTTCTGTGTTTAAAGAAATATAAATATTTATTTTGCAGTAGTCTCTCAATTAAGGATAGTAGAGCTGCATGTATAGTAATTCTAAAATGTTTTGCAAAATTACAAAATAATTAGCAATAGTTTAGAATCTCAGAAAAGGACAAAAAAAATCTTGACAGGACAATCTATTAAACAGAGTGCCTGTAACAGTCATTTTCATATCAGATTAAACATGGCATCTACCCTAACTAAAGGAAAGCCTTTAAAAAAGTACCAAACTTAGGGGAATAAACTATAATTAGGGTACACAGAGCATGAGAGTACAAAAGCTTTCAGTCTGCAGTCACTTTTAGCTCTAGTCTTGTATTTTCTTGTGTTTTTCTGGCCCCTTTGGGCTCTGGCTGTTGTTTTGTTCCATGATTCTGTGATGTCAATGACAGCAGAACACAGTGCAAAGTGTTTTTGTTGTTATTCATGGGTGAAGGATGCCATCAGATCTGTGATGAGAGAGGGGCGGCAACTGCTCTCTAACCTGGAGACTTCAAGGAAGGAAGGGGATGCCGACACGTGCTGGGACATGACACAGGACTGGGATACCATGCAGAGGTGTAGAGTTTGTTCCTGTTTATTTGAGAGAAAAAAAACAAAAAAACAATCTGCATCCCAAATACACATCATGTTTTTTTTATTTCCAAAAGGATGTGAACTTGAAATCATGCTTTCTGACATGTCCTAACTGCAGGCTGCTGGCTCAGCTCACAGATATGGAGATGGCGTTTGATGGGTTCTTTGACAAGCACCACCTCAAACTGCAGCAATATTTGCAACTGCTGAGATATGAGCACAGTTTTCAGGAGGTGAACTGCTTTTCTGTCCCTAACATTGAAAATGGCGTCTGATTGTTTTATGCATGAAGACATTCTGACGGCTCACAAACAAATGCTTTATACAAAGCCGTTGCTGGCATTTGATCATGAAATGATTCTGATTGTTCCCACCTATATAAGACTATAATAAAAATTTTGATTTTGATATATGACACGACCAGGCGATAAATAAACATGAATAAGTATTAAACAATATATAATGTATTATATATATATATATATATATATAATAATACAGCACCCAAATACAGCGCATGCTGTGTAAAACCAATGGTGTGAAATGCAAAAATAAATAAATGCTAAAAAGCTGATCGTTTTATTAAAATAATACTATGTAGCATTGATTATTTAATTAAAGATTCTGGAATGTTGCCCTGCTTTTCAGTTTGGTTCTACACCCCTGCAAAAAAACTGGCAGTTTTTTAAGAGCAAAAGTAAAGAAAAGAGAAGGATATTTTTTCCTATTATAATAGGAGTCAATGAAAGTATGTGATCTAGTTTTCCTAACATTCTCTTTCTGTCAGATGGAGTACTCTTTAGAGAAATTAAGAGCACAGGAAAGGAAGATAAGCATCACAGGAGAATCCCTGTCCCAAACAGACCAGAGTGTCAGAGAGCTGGACAGTCTGAAAAAACATGCGCAGGTAGTTGCATTATGCCTTCCTGTTCATGTTATATTGTTAGTCACAAATATGCTGCTATTTCTGACAGCATTGTGTGTGTTTCAGGAGGAGATGAGTCGGGCTCAGGTTCTTATCCTGCATGGGCATCAGCTGGCTGCTGGACTCCACTATGCCATGGCTCTGATTATCCAGCGCTGCAATGAACTCAGACATCAGTGTGACACCCTGACCTCTGCCCTCAATACTAAACACAACTCCCTGATACAAGCACAGACCCTACTGCACTGCCTCGAAGAGGTGGGCTAACACATTCACTCCTTCTCTTTTTATAGTTTTTTTTACTATCATGAAAAAAATATATATATATATATATATATATACCTATAGATTTTTTTGTAGAGAATCCTCTCACTTTTCCTTTTATGATTATTTCTGATCTTTAATGGCTGTATTAGCAACATCACAATTTTTGCATGAATATACACTATTGTTTAAAACTTTGGGGTTTGTAAGATTTTTTTAATGTTTTTGAAAGAAGTCTCTTATGCTCATCAAGGCTGCAATTATTTGATCAAAACACAGGAAAAACAGTAATATTGTGAAATATTATTACAATTTAAAATAACTGTTTCTTATTTGAACATATTTTAAAATATGACTTCTTCCTGTGATGGCAAAGCTGAATTTTCAGCATCATTACTCCAGTCTTCAGTATCACATGATCTTTCAGAAATCATTCTAATATGCTGATTTACTGCTCAAGAAGCAGTTGTGCTGCTTAATATTTTTGTGGAAACCATGATACTTTTTTTCTGGATTCTTTAATGAATAGATCAAAAGAACAGCATTGATTTGCAATATAAATCTGAATCAAATAATAATTATAAATATTGTCACTTTTGATCAATTTCATGCATCCTTGCCAAATAAAAGTATTAATTTATTTAAAGGGGTCATATGATGCTGCTAAAAAGAACATTGGATTTGAGACTTTAGTCTTTGCAACTTTACAGATCTTCTTTATGCACCAAGAGCTTGTAACACTCTAAAGAGAAAGGAAAAAATGAAATCGCATCATATGACCCCTTTAAAAACAAGAAAAATCTTTGTTTGTTTTGCAGGCTCAGCGGTGGTGTGATGATGGCGCTTATCTGTTGGCCAATCAGCAGGTGGATAAATTCCAGTCTAAAGAGGGTGCACAGGCAGCTCTTCGAGGTATCGAGAAGTTCCAGGAGGCGGCGCCACTACTCCTCGGTGCAGGCGAGGATGTGCTCTTTCTGGAGTATGAATCTGTGCTCACTCCTTGTCTACAGGTAAATACTGACAGACTACTGAAATGAGACTAGGCCCAGTGTCAGTTGTTGACTGATGTGCTGTAAATTCATAGACATCCTTTTAGACAGTCATTTCAGAAATGTTGCTTCTGATGGATGTATTCGGACCCTCTCAATCTTAAATATTTGGTTATTCTAGGCTAAATATAAATGGAAACTCCTTACTGTGCTGTGTTTCAGGCTCATATAGAGAAGACATTTCAGAAGCATAGTTCTGTGCAGGCTCTGATTCAGTCCAGACGGAACTGCCTGAGGAAACTGGCAAACAAGCATGTCCGACCAATCCAACTGGTGGCTCCTCGTCCAGAGAACCCACCACGTGCAAAATCCCCCCTCTTCTCCCCCAAACATGGTATGTGGCAGTGCAATATTAATTTTGGCTCCAGTTATCCTCAATATTTTTCAGCCATGAGTTCTCACAATCTTATCAATCAATAATCCTTATTCATAAGACTTTGCACTAAATGTTTCATATCTGAGAGCTGAAGCTAGACAAAATTATTCTGTCATGTACATCACTTACTGCAGTACAAAAACGAAATCGTACACTTTAATGAGCTGTCAAGATGCCTGATCAAAGCTTGGTTTAAAGTGGATTGCATTGAGGTAATGACAAGAAATCCTACTGTAGCTACTATGTACCTTATCAAATGCACGCTGCACCTTTTTCCTAATAAATCCCTCTGGATAATGCAAACTTCCTGGGGAGTTGTCAAAAAAGGTGCATTTGCAATTCACATGCATTAAAGCCCTTTTGATCCTTATTAACTCATAACAAAGGCTTTTCTGTGACATATAGTCAAATGAATGCCTTCATGTAAATTAGGAAGCATTACCTTTTGTTTACCCCAGAATTTAAACCTTTATTGCATGGCTCTGTGGAATACTTGATTCTAATTGGTCAATAGTGGACCTCAGCTGTCAGATCCTTTTGTATAATGACCATTAAACTGTATATTTCACTAGTGACCATGGCAGTTGATACTGCTAAATTTGTATATGTAAATAATATATTACAGAATAAGATTATGAATTAGTTCATTCATTTTGAATTATATAATGGGAGAGAATAAAGAAGAGAGATTCAGTCTTCATGCATTCAGTATTCCTGAGAGATCTGAAGCACTTTAAGATGGAGAGATCAAGGGAGGAAGCCATAGAGACGTGCAGAGCTCACCTGACATGCTGTGATCTTCAGCACAGCTGGATAACAGCCCATCAAAAGTGATCTGACAGGAATGCAATGTAAAGTTGGATCTGTAGCTGAAACAAGAGATTTAAGGAGGATTTTATTCACCTACAGAGGTCATAAAATGGGATTGACCTCTGAATGACTTCCAAAGTCAGATCAAACTGATATTATGTTATGCCCAGTGCTGTCTGAATGTTTTTGATTATATGATTTGATTGCGCATAGTACTGTGGATGTCAACGTTTTGTGCTGCAGTCACTAGTCTGTAACTGCTTCATTTAAATATGCAACTTCAAAAAAATATTCTCACAGTTCTTGCTGATGCTGCACTTGTAAATGTTTTGAAACATACATACATACATACATTCATATTAATTCTGTGTTGTATCCAACTGCTTTTCTTGTATTGAATCAGATTTAAATTCCAGTTTAAAGTTCACCTTTGACCTCCCACTGCCAGGCAAAAGAACATCAAGGAAAAGCCCAAACTCCAGGAAGGTAACAGCACTTTTTCATTTGGTCTTTATAAATAAATTTGGGGGGTTCTTTTACTACCAAAAGTCTTAATTTACTACCAAAGTCGGAATATATACTACAGTGGAAAAGAATCAGCCCCCTTTAAAATAATCACATTTTGTTGCTTTGCGGACTGAAATGAAGACGGACACAGTTTTTGTTTTATTCAGTTGTAACATCCAAGTGAAAGATATAACACCAACATGTCAGAAAAAAAAATAAAAAACAGAAATCACTGAGTTGGAAAAATGAGAAAAATGACTTGTAAACTCAATGGCACACAAAGTCATTTGACTTTCAACTGTGATCAGCTCATTTTGATTATCTCAACATGAAAAGAGCTTTTCTGGATCATTTTAGTCCTTGGTAGTACAACTGAACAAACAATCAACTATGGGTGGCAAGGCACTGTCAAAAGATCTCCGGGAAAAATGCACCTTGAAGATTCTGAGGCAGATGAGACTAAAATTGAATTATTTGACACCAAACGATATGTCTGGCGGAAATCCAATACAGCTCACCATCCAAAAAACAACATTCCTACAGTAATATCCCATAAAGCCCCGTTCACACCAAGAACGATAACTATAAAGATAACGATATTAGCGTCCACACCAGCGAACGAGCTCGTTATAGCAGGATGGATTCTGATTGGCTGTCAGTGTTTTATCGTTCATCAGCTGGAAAAAAATCGTTTTGAAAGTGATTCCAACGATATCGTTTCTCTTTGTCTTTATCGTTATAGTTGTGGTGTGGACTCTGCTATTCTTTAATATTGAGAACGATTTTTAGAACTATATCTTTATCGTTATCTTTATAGTTATCGTCCATAATGGAGGTGTTTCTCTGCAGCAGGGACTGAAGCACTTGTCAGTATAGAAGGAAAAATGGATGGGGCAAAATACCGTCAAATTCTTGAGGAAAATCTGCTGCCCTCTGTCAGAAAGTTGTCAATGGCAAGAAGGTTTACCTTCCAACATGACCATGACCCAAAGCACACAGCAAAACTGAGCACACAGTGGTTGAAGGAGAAAAAGGTGAATGTCCTTGCATGGCCTAGTCAGAGCCCAGACTTAAACCCCATTGAAAATCTGTGGAATGACTTGAAGACAGCGGTCCACAAACGCTCAACATCAAATTGAACTGAACTTGAGCAGTTCCGCAAAGAAGAGTGGACAAATATGGCAAAGTCTAGATGTGCAAAGGTAGAGACAAAGACTACAGACTAAACAGACTAAAGGCTGTAATTAAAGCAAAAGGTGGTTGAACAAAATACTGACACAAGGGGTGATCTTTTTTCCAACTCAGTGATTCTGTTTTTTTTGTTTGTTTTTTTTCTGACATGTTGGTGTTATATCTTTCACTTGGATGTTATAAGTTCCACTGAACTAATACAGCTGGATAAAACAAAAACTGTGTCCTTCTTCATTTTCCAAGGCTGATTTCATAGCTTGTATCCTGAATACAATTAAAAATCACAATTAAATCCCATTTCCACCATTGACAAACGTTAAAAATATTAATATTTTACTGTATATTCACTTTAATATACAGTAAGTGATTTTAATTTTACGTCACACATCAGTTTCCAAGATTGTTTGAATGTGATCTTCATGTGACAAAAAGTTGAGTTTTTAAAATAAATAATGTTTTAAATAAAAAAATCAACCACTGACTGCCTGAATTACCTCAAGTTGAAGAAACACCAATATACTGTATTTCACTTTTTTTATACTGAATGAAAGATGTATAACGATCAGAAAAGATGTAGAAATGGTGCAGTATGTGTGATTTGATTAAATCAACACCATGTGCTGGTTTCTAAAGGAAATCATTCGGTGTTTTCTGTGTGGTTCAGATCGAGGTGATTCATGACTATCAGACGGCCAGCTCTCTCCCATACAGTATAGATGGAGAAGACGGCACTGATCTGCTCAAACGGTGAGTCTGCTGTCTGACACTGTCTGTTTAAATGACACACTGATGTCTGATGACCCTGGGGAATGTGTGTGACTCTAGACATGTGATGAAGGAGCTGATCGAGACCGAGAGGATCTATGTGGAGGAGCTGCTGGCAGTGCTCCTGGTAAGATGACCTTCATTTTTCTGAATGTGGCAGTGAAGATCGAGCGTAAAGCTGAGGTGTTGATGTTGTGGATTTGTTTATGATCTCTCTCACTCTATTTGTCTGGATTTGAAGGGCTACAGGGCTGAAATGGACAATCCGTCTCTTGCTCCGCTCCTGCCAACAAGTCTTCGCAACAAGAGAGATGTGCTGTTTGGAAACTTGCCTGATATCTACAACTTCCATAGCAGGCAAGGCCACACACAGAGAACTTCATAACGCTGCTAACAGCAAGGAGCAAAATGTAAACAATAGCTTCAGACCGAAATACGATTCTGTTTCCTGTGAGATAAAGCGGCAAATCCTCAGCCTCGGAAATTCAGACACAACTGCACACTCACAGTTTTGACTTCAAGACACCTTCCGAAAACATCTTATTTTAATAAAACGTATCGGTTTGTGCAGCTGTGTTTGCCAGTGGCTTTGAAACCTGTCTTGACTGCTGGGTCTTCATCCCCGGGTGAGGCAAATTGCCAAATTGGTTGACTGCAGGAAGCCGTTACGCCAATTAAAGCACTTTAATTACAGCTAAATGTCTGTTGGTCAAATAAGGATTTGATTAAGCCAATGAGAGCTCAGCTGGAAGGGAGTGTGTCAGCAGAGCGGGGGTTTTGATAGACAACTGTGTGACCTCTCACTGTGTCAGTCAGTCTTATCTATTACAGAGACGGAAAAAGGCATAGTACTACTTGGAATTAAGGAACTGAAATAGTTGCTGAACTAATTATGCATACTAGATATTGTGCATACTGGATTTGTACAGCACATACTATAAGTATATATGTTTACACATCATATATGTATAGTTTTGTACTTCAGATTAGATTTCATACATACTAATTTAAAGTGAAAAAAAGTGAAAGTGACGTGACATGTAGCCCAAGTATGGAGTCCCATACTCAGAATTTGTGCTCTGCATTTAACCCATCTAAGTGCACACACACACACACACACACACACACAGCAGTGAGTTGCTCAAGGGTCTCACCTCAGTCATGGTATTAAATCTCTTTTTTTATGCTTAAAACAAGAAAGCATTTATTTATTTATTATTTTTGTTTTGTTTTGTTTTGCTGTATAAATGCAGTAGGAAAGACAATAATAAGATGTTAAAACATGGCTAATTATATAATCACTAGAATGTCACTAGAATTTTTTTAAAAAACATTAATACTTTTATTCAGCAAGAATGCATTAAATTGATTGAAAGTGACAGTAAAGACATGTATAATTATATTCTAATTGTAAGACATGTAAAAATTATATTTCAAATAAACGCTGTTCTTTTGAACTTTCTATTCATCAAAGAATCCTGAAAAAAATGTATTACAGTTTCCACAAAAATATTAAGTGTTTTCAACATTGATAATGAGAAATGTTTTTTGAGCATCAAATCAGCATATTAGAAGGATTTTTTTTTAAATTCAGCTTTGCTGTTACAGGAATAAGTGACATTTTAAAATATATTGAAATGGAAAACAGTTCTTTTAAACTGTAATAATATTTCACATTATTTCTGTTTTTAATTTTGAATGACAGTGTACTTGCACTTGTTTGAACTTGTGTCTTCTGTCCTCCAGTGTCTTCCTACAGGATTTGGAAAGCTGTATGGAGAGCCCTGAGGCAGTAGGGGCATGCTTTCTGGAAAGGGTGAGGAACTTTAAAACACCATATGAGACTGATTTCGGGTTACTGTTTATGTCTTTCCAATTCTTTTTTTTTTTTTTTCACAAAACATATCTAACATGAAATATCTGTCTGTTTTCAGAAAGACCATTTCCATTTATATGAATGTTACTGTCAGAACAAGCCTCGATCTGATTCCTTATGGAGGCAGTTCTCGGACTGCCTGTTCTTTCAGGTATCAAAAACCTTCTCCATCTATAAAAAATACTTGCAGCACACTGGCATGCATCTAGAAAGAGCTCTGAGATGTGTCCTGTGTGTTTCAGGAGTGCCAAAAGAAGCTGGAACACAAACTTGCTCTTGACTCATACCTGCTGAAACCAGTCCAGCGCCTTACAAAGTATCAGCTCCTATTAAAGGTGCGAGCTTCATCTGAATACAAATCTGCATTTAGGGTGTTTTCATATAAAATGATGTATCTTTTAACATTTTAATTTTAATATTTCATATTATATATCTTTTGGTGCCAAGTCCGTTTGTTCAGGAAATCACACCTGAGTATGCTTGAAAAGGTCTGGGATATGGTTCATGTGGACTGCAGTATGGTTTGCATTTGGTTTTATATCACAATGCAACCTGTGGAACCTTATTTCTGCAACAGAAGAAAAATATAAAAGAGTTAATGCCTCAAAATTCAGGCGATGCAGACCTTTTTTTTCTCAGAATTGCGAGTTTATATCTTGCAATTGCGAGTTTTCTGCATGCAGAATTGTGAGAGAAGTAAACTTACAATTTAGAGAAAAAAGTCAAACTTGTAAGATGTAAAGGGGACGGGGAAAAAAACAATTGTGAGAAAAAAGTCAGATTTGCGGGATATAAACTTGCAATTCTGTAAAAAGTCTAAGAGATGTAAATTCACAGTTATGAGTTCATAACTTGGAATTGCATTATATAAATTTAAAATTATAAGGAAAAAAGTCACAACTGTGAGATAAAAAGTTTTACATTTTTATTTTGTTGTTGTAAATAAGCTTCCATAGCAACTTTGCGTGATTTTACTCCATAAATGTTTTTTTCTGTAGGAATATTTTTGTCCATTAAATCAGAGGAATTGTATGTGTGTTTGAGAATAGGAGCTTCTGAAGTACAGCTCAGGGTGTGAGAGAGTTTCTGAGCTGCAGGGGGCGCTAGAGGCCATGCTGGACTTGCTGAAGTCAGTCAATGACTCAATGCACCAGATTGCCATCACTGGATATGAGGTGACATTTTTACCAACTTTAAAGTGAGTGTGTGTTTGAGAGACTCTGCGTGTCTGTGTGTGTGAATGCGTAGTTAGTTAACATGTTGTATGTTGCAGGGGGATCTCAGCAATCTGGGCCGCGTGCTAATGCAAGGCTCCTTCAGCGTGTGGATTAGTCATAAGAAGGGTCCGACCCGCGTGAAGGAGCTGGCCCGCTTCAAGCCCATGCAGAGACACCTGTTCCTGCATGAGCACGCGCTCCTCTTCTGCAAGCGTCGAGAGGAACATGGAGAGAACGCTGACAAAACTCCTTCCTACAGCTTCAAGCACTGTCTTAAGGTACGACACACACTTCCTGCAGTGAGCACATATACAATCTCAGAAAACCCTGCCAGCATCACATGTGGCTGCATCGTTGTATGTCAGCCTGTTTACTCATGATAACATTTCCTTCCTTCTTTTTAAAACGTGGTGCTACATCACAGGATGTGACAGGATATGACATGTTTATATAGCAGGTAGATGTGTGTTTTCAGAATCGCATGTTTTTTTCCATCTGTGAGAATAAAATGCTGTTTATGCCGGCAGATGAGTGCAGTCGGCATTACGGAGAACGTCAAAGGAGATGTGAAGAAGTTTGAAATCTGGTACAGTGGCAGAGAGGAAGTCTATGTGATACAGGTGAGAAAGCTTAAAGGGACAGTTCATCCAAAAATGAATGTAATAGCGATTCTTCTCAACTCATTTTCAGAGACGGTATTTCAGTTTGATGCATCAAACCACAAATTTTACAGCTGTTACACTTGATTTTTCTAAATGCAAATTAATGAAACTTAGAGAACTATATACACATTTGTTAAGTTTCAAATATAAACATGATTCAGAGTCAAAAGAGCATCTCTAACAGTGTAATATTCAGATATTGACATATTATGTGACTTTCATTATATATTTCTCATTCAAATATATAAAAATAAACAATAAAATAAATACAAAAACTAAACTAAATTAATAAATTAAAGAACTTGTAAATTCAAAGTACATAAAAAATGTAAACATCTTAAACATGCAAAAATTCTCAGTATTTAGAAAGAAAAATAATAAGAAAAATATTATAACCTTATTATTATTATGGCTTCAGCCATGAAGTTTCTGTCAGCAGCTGTATTTCATAAAGGACATAAAATGCTCAATTGTAAAGAATGTCTCAGGCTGCTCTTTACTATACAATTAAAGTAAAAGTTACAAAAAAAATGAAGTACAATAAATAAATAAACTATATATATATACACACATTCACCACTGTTATGCAAAAACTTCTCATAGTCACCCACAGTGGAAGTGAAGATTGCTTGGCTGAACGAGATCAGAAAGATCCTGACCAACCAGCAGAAACAACTCAAAGGTCTCAATACATTTCCCATGATTAAATGTCACTATTATTCCTGCACAAGTACTTTGAGTAATGTGTGATCTTCTCTCATTGGTCCAGAAGGGTTGTGTCACTCTGCTGCAGTCTCAGAGCAGATGCAGATGTCTCCTCCTCTCTCAGTGAGGTAAGAATCCACTAGTGTACAGATCACTGTCCGTGAGCCCTTCTTTAATCCCTGATCCAACCCTCATATTCAACACTCACCGATCACTCTTTCTCTCCTTGACCCTTTGGCTTAGACCAGCTTTTTGCTGCTTTTAGCTGTTAGATCTCTCACATGACACTTCCCTTGCAGAATCCCGCCAATTACTTCAGTACTCTCCCTGCTTTTACAGTCCCCGCTTTGTGTAAGCACGGTCCAAAATTAACTCATTTTTAATTATATGTAACTTTGTTAACTAAGAAAATTTACCAGTCATAAATATACAGGTGATACAAAAGATTTCTACTTCAGATCAATTCTGTTTCTGTTGAACTTCCTTTTAAACAAAGAATTCTACAGAAAGAAAGAAAGAAAGAAAAAGAAAGAAAGAAAAACATTACTTTGAGAGAAATCAGAATATTATTATGATTTCTGAAGGATCATGTGACACTGAAGACCGGCGTAATGACTGCTGAAAATTCAGCTTTGCCGTCACTAAATAAATAAAGAATATTTTAAAATATATTAAAATATAAAAATATAATATACAGATATATAGATAATATATACAGTGTGTATATACGTATATATATATATATATATATATATACAGATATTTTCTTTAGTAGGCAGTTTATGATTTATATGTCTTTAGATTTTAAAGTATTAAGATTTTAATTATGTCATATCAGTGAGGGTCAGGTTATAATTATTAAAATTTTACTTCAAGCATGTAATGTTGCAGTCTCATTTGGAAAGTGTTAATTTTGGACCCACGGATAAGCCATATTACTTGTATTTGCATATATGGAACCCATACACATTCAGGATGACCCATTTTAACAAATCAATTAAGTAAAAGTGCTTAATTAAGTAAAAGTGTATGAAAATTTTTCTGATGATAATGAGGGGAATGAAGCCGCTGTGTGTGGTTGCCTGTCCTCCCGCAGGGCCGTGCGGCCTTCCGGTGGCGTTCTTAAGGGCTGCCTGCCCCGTCTGGACCTTGTGTCCCTGTCGGGGGGCGTGTGTGTGTGCCTGCGCGCTCGGAGCCCATGCCTCACTCGCCCCTCCCAGCGACTGTGACGCTCAGTGGTAAATCAGGCGCTCCAATCTCTGCTCCGTCACATACAGGGCTGCTATGGCCACTCTGTAACCACCATCGCCGTCCCCTTCATACACACCCCACCTCCCCGATCTCAACAGCAGTACCCTTATCATTAACATAACAGGCAGATGCTTTGCCAGCATCTCTGCATCTGTTTTGCATGACATGCAAACAAAAGCAAACACCAGAAGAGTTTGGTTTGACGCCATTGTTTTGGCTGTTAAGCAGCGCTTTGAAGACGGGCCTTATTTTGAGATCAAGACAAATATGATAAAGTGGTTGTAACTGGCTCAGCCTGTTGAGTCGTATGTTGACAAATCAAGACTGTATCACCTTATTTTTGCTCCATTTCCTTATCAGCACGTCTCTATGCTGTTATAAAAGAGTCATTTGCCTTGCAAGCCTGAAATTACCGCCATCTGTCCATATCTGCCAGCTTCTTACATGGTTTGTGCTGAGCTGATGGTTGGTTTGGCTCCTGTTTTATGACTAAGAGATGGTGTATGTGTGAATAATTGTTTATTTACTTCATGCTCTGCTCTTGTCCCACAGCAAACAGCAAAGAGCGTCAGTCAGCTCAGAGGGGACTGAGTCAAGCCACAGCAGTCCAGACCCGTTCAGTTGCTCAACCCAGCACCAGCACAACAGATGCAGTGAGTGTTACACACACAAACAGCATATATTACACACCTAATCTCTGTTTAAGTATGCAAATGTAGAATGTGTTAGGCCAAAACCATGCACGTGTGGTCTTAATGTACATAGTTAATTTTCAATAGAAATTTTGTCTTAAACTGAACTGTTAAAAGACCAAACATGGACTCTTGAAGTGTATTTATGCATTTGCTTGGTGTATCTTGGAAGCAGGAAAATAACAAGTATGATGAAACAAGATTGTTTTTGGGTTATACTGTATCATTCACACATTAGCATTATTATCATTGATATACACTGCATATATACATATATGTACAACATATATATATATACACTACCGTAAAAGTTTGGGGCAAGTACGATTTTTTTTAAGGAATTAATTATTTTATTTTGCAAGGATGCATAAAATTTTTCAAAAGTGACAGTAAAGACTTTTACATTGTTACAAAGATATTTTGTAACATAACTGTTTTGAATAAATTCTTTCCTTTTCTTTCCTTGAGCAGCAAATCAGCATATTAGAATGATTTTTGAAGGATCATGTGACACTGAAGACTGGGGTAATGATGCTGAAGTTTCAACTTTGCCATCACAGGAATAAGTGTCTTTATCAAATATATTAAAATAGAAAATAAATGGTAAAAATATTTTACAATATTATTATTTAATATATAATATTATTACAATATTAATATTTGACTGTTTTTACTGTATTTTAGATTTTAGCTTATTTTTAAGAGACTTATTTTAAAAGCATTAAAAACATTTTAATGGTAGTTTGTTTATATATGTGGTACATGTTATTAAGTATTAATAATTTATATTAAAATAATAATTATTATTTATATTATTGTTTTACCTATTAAAACCACAAACAACCCCTTTTCATCATATTTGTTGTGTGTGTATATTTCCTCTTAATTATGGTATTTAAAGTTATAAATTATTGAGATTTTTCCTGTGAATTTACTAATTGTTTTGGTTGAGACTATGTGGTAGTTTCTGCCGTTTCTATGAGAAATCACTCTCGAAGTCTTGAGGTTTTTGATACCAGAAGATAGAGACAATGAAGCCGAGAAACTCTGCAGAGAATCTCTCGAGTCTGTGTCTGCACACTCTTTATATAGTTTTTCCTCAAGGTGTGTTTAACACGTTTCATACACAGTCCTTCTACCCCCATGCAATGTACACATTTTACTCTCCTGCAGTTCTCCATACACACAGGAAACATATGATCATAATAGTAGAATAACTTGATTACTCACCTGCAGGCTTCTTTACACACAAGAAACACATGATCATAATAGTAGATTACAAACATGGCTATATTCACATTGATTATACAGCATAACTGTTAATGGACAGGTAAAGAAACCCACAAATGACATGACAGTATTGCCACACGTGTAATTGCCACTCTGTTTTGGGCCTTAGATACACTTACCAACATATAAACACACATTTGCACACATGCCTGTACAAAGCTGTGTTGCTGAAGTGTAATGCTTGCTGTTCAAAATAGCCAACACACATTCATGTTTCTATTGTAAAACCATTATCCCTGTCACCACAAACTTCAAGGCAAAGCCACACACTCAGTAAACATTAAAGAGCATGTGATTTCTCCAAGCACATACATGATCTCTGAAGTATTTCATGATCTGAATGTATTTCATCAATCAGAATGTAAGGATTTACACTGAAACATGCATGCGGTGTGTTTGTGGTAGGCTGGCCGGGCACACCTTATTCTGTAGGTATCTGTGAAGGTCTGGAGGACTGGAGTGGAGCAAACAGCCTCTCTAACCCGTCTGACACTGAGGAGGAGGAGGAGGCTGCCCGTTTGGTGAGAGACGAACATCCCACACTCACTCAGTCACTTATATAAGTTGCGGGCGACACTTTTTTTTTTTTTTACTTGTTCAACTGTTTGTTTTAGGTTGCTGGCAGATACAGGGCCTTCGTCGAGTGGCGTAAAAATGGGACAGATAACTTCATTATTAAGTGTGGTGATGTCATACAACTACAGCATGAGGAAAATGATGGCCATTGGTGAGTGATGTGCATGAAAATAAAAGAATATAAAGGGATATTCTGGGAGAAATTAAAGGGATAGTTCATTCAGAAATGAAATTCTGTCATTTACACCCTCATGTTGTTCCAAACTTCTGTGGCTTTATATGACTTAACATAAAAAAGGCATTTTGAGAAATGTCTCAGTGGTACAATTGGAATTCAATGGTAACCAGAATTATTTGGCTACCAAAATATCTTCTTTGTGTTCCACTGAAGAAAGAAAAGTGATACAGGTTTGGAAGAATATGATGATTGATAGATATTTTCATTTTTGGGTGAACTATCCCTTTAAGTTTGACAGCATCTGACAGCATGATTTTGATACCCTTAATGTTTTTTTTTGTTTGTTTTTTTAATTGAAGTGTTATGGGAAATATTAGTCCCATATCAGAAAGAACAACTTTACCAGGACTGGGCAAAATTCAGAATTAGATCCCTTTCAAATGCACGGGTTGATTTGATAGTTTAAAAATGCTTTTATATATATATATATATATGCATGCTTATACTTCTACACCATCCATAGACTTTTACACAGTTATTGAACTGAACGGGATCAACACTGAGCTTACTGGAGCTGAATAATCACACTATTGCTTTTTTAGAGCTGCTTTACAGCAGAATTGAGATGTTTTATGAAGCTGGCATCACTGATTCTGTTACTTTCCTGTTTAATAATGTGAAGCTGCTTCGAAACAGTATCTGTTGTAGGCCTATAAAGCGCAATACAAATAAAGGTGACTTGACTTTCATTATGAGTGAACTTTTTTTCTGGTGGTACCTATAGGTAAATTTAACCAGATTATTTCATTAAAATGCATTAGTTCAACAACTCAAATTTAATGGCACTAAAGTGGATTTAGATATTGGTTTGGTGTAAATCAGTATAGTTGTGTACTGTCACAGGCTGGTGAAGAATCTGAGTCGCAGACAGGAAGGCCGTATCCCTACTGCCAATCTGCAGGGCATGCTGGGGGAAAGCCTGAAGAATCACTCCAACCGGCTTGGAGGTGAGAGTCCATTTGGACATCCACTGCCTTTTTAGAGTAGTTCCCTGAAGTTTCCTTGTTGCATAAAATCCATACTGCCGTATCTTCTCTGCAGACCCAGGGAATCGTAAGGCGCGGAAGCTCAGCTCGCCGTGAAGGAATGGCTCAGTGCTATATTGGACCTTTAACATTCACACTTGGTAGCTCAGACTGTATGTGACTACATGGATTCAGTCCTGACCAGCAGGATTGTGTTCCAGATGTTTTGTACTGATCCTCTTTGACAGATGCTACCAAAATGCAAAAGACAAATTGTTTTACATCTTACAAGAGATCTCCACCATTTCAGAAAACCCAGAGAGCGCTTTTAAACATCTGTCCTCTGCCTAAACACACTTCAGTTCTCCTGACTAGGTGAAGCCTAGAACATTCTGACTCTGAGATTGTCCCAGTAGACTTCAGAGTTGTTTTTAATGAATCAAGGCCCATCAAAAGGCCCCTTCGTTGCTGTCTTCACGGTTAACTCCCAGAAGACCTATGAAAACATCCTGCTCGTAAAGGACCTGAATTTTTTAACTGTTTGTGCTGTTATTTATCTTGTACTGTTACTGTTATATTTATCCTCAATCTGAGCTCTTCCTGAGAGCTTCAGTGCCAAATCATGCAGTGCCATAATGCCTGTTTTCCCACTTTTATTTTACTTTGCTCAGTAGTGCACTAGTTACCTCAAAAAATATTTAAAAGCACTTTATTCAGGTCACATAAATATGAAAACATCCTGCTCGTAAAGGACCTGAATTTTTTAACTGTTTGTGCTGTTATTTATCTTGTACTGTTACTGTTATATTTATCCTCAATCTGAGCTCTTCCTGAGAGCTTCAGTGCCAAATCATGCAGTGCCATAATGCCTGTTTTCCCACTTTTATTTAATACAGACTTTGCTCAGTAGTGCACTAGTTACCTCAAAAAATATTTAAAAGCACTTTATTCAGGTCACATCAATTTGTGGCTCTTTGTGTCTTTCTACAGCTTTAAACCGGATGAATTTTGCATGCCGTAAATTCTTACCTCTCTTATTTAGTAAAATTCTCTTGTCAGGCACTTTACATGCAGAATCTACTCTGCCAGCTTGAAGACCTGGGGGCCGTCATGTAAAAGTTGACTTTGGAGCCACAAGTTATGAGGGGGTGAGCAGAGCGCATGTGTGTTGAAATCTGCGAAATCAGAGCCGTGTTGATGGAGGTTTCTTATTAAGGGAGATCATACAGAAAACATTAAATATACCCTCTATTTAGAATGCTTAATTAAATATTAATTGCAGACTTATATGAATTTACTACATTAAATCAGGCCTACAGTTGGAGGGCTGACTTTGATATACCAGCGTTTGAAGTGGAAATAAGCTGTGTAGCAGCAGGAGACGCTGTGCAGTACATATCTCTTATGTTATTAATTTAGCTATGAAGTTGTTCCCTTCCAGCGTGGAGCTCCAGCCACCCACTCAAAATCAAGCCACGTAAAGGACACAACTTCCTGAAAACTGTGCTGTTTTAGCCATATATACTGTCAGCTTTGCATATTTATATGCTTATTCATGTCCACTTACCAAACGTCCAACACATTGAATATCTGGGATTCAAAATTTCATGATCATTAGTTTTTCCATCATGTTCATGTTAATTTTTCAATTCAATTTTTCACTCATAAATAATGCAAAAGAGAAGCATTTTCACTAATGGTCTCAGATTTTTGGACCCCAATATATCTAATAGCATTTAACCCTGATTTTTGTTTTTGTATGTTTTTTGGGACTGGCTTTTAAATGATTCTTTTTGAAGGAATGTACTGTATCTGTGTTGACTGTTGTATTGTAACAATATTTAAATTTGTACAGCCTATTGAAAATTAAGAAATACATTTTTTAATAAAACTATTTATGTCAGACTCTGTTCCATGTCTCGTGTTGTGTTTTCCTCCCCCACGTGCTCCAGGTTGATTATTATGCCCATATTTGTTTTTTCCTGTTCCTGTCCTTGTTTAGTTCATTTGTTCCCAGGTGTGTCCCATTAGTTTCTGTGTATTTAAAGTGTGTTCTGCCCCTTGTTTCCCGTCCGCTGTTATATGTCATTTTGTGTCCTCAGTGATTACCTGTGTTCCCTGCTTTACGTTCATTAAAGACTTTGGAATTTGCTTTACTCCTCGTCTCCTCGCTCCTTCGTTCCCGTTCTCCCAGTGTGAATCGTGACCGAACAGCAGACCAAAACAGTAAGCGGCGCCCCTTCTCCCGTGTTTTTGTTTTTGTTTTGAATAGTCTTTTGTTTTCCCGTTTTTCTCCCCACAGTATGAGGACCGCCCTGCTGTCAAGTGTGCCGGCCACGCCGTTGTCAAGCCCGCCGGCCACCCCTGAGCTCGTTCCAGGTTCCGGTTTAAAGGACAGCACACTTGGTGTTGCTTGAGGATCCTGCCTTAAAGAGAGTCATACATTTGCTGAGAATAACAAAACGCTCTAAATATGGTTTGAGCGTGCTCTATGCAAATTACTAATGTCGGGCACTCTGTGTCAGACTCTGTTCCATGTCTTGTGTTATGTTTTCCTCCCCCACGTGCTCCAGTTTGATTATTATGCCCATATTTGGTTTTTCTTGTTCCTGTTCCTATTTAGTTCTATTAGTTCCAGCTGTGTTAAATTAGTTACTGTGTATTTAAAGTGTGTTATGCCCCTCGTTTCCCATCCGCTGTTATATGTTTTTTTGTGTTCTCGGTGATTTCCCGTGTTCCCAGCTTTGTGTTTATTAAAGTCTTTGGAATTTGCTTTACTCCTCGTCTCCTCGCTCCTTCGTTCCCGTTCTCCCAGTGTGAATCGTGACCGAACAGCAGACCAAAACAGTAAGCGGCGCCCCTTCTCCCGTGTTTTTGTTTTTGTTTTGAATAGTCTTTTGTTTTCCCGTTTTTCTCCCCACAGTATGAGGACCGCCCCGTTGTCAAGCCCGCCGGCCACCCCTGAGCTCGTTCCAGTGTCAGCTCCAGCCCCAGAGCTCGCTCCTGTGTCGGCTTCAGCCCCAGAGCTCGCTCTAGTGAGGGCTCTTGTCCCTGAGTCTAGCCCAGTGAGGGCTCCTGTTCCCGATTTTAGCCCACGGAGGGCTCCTGTTCTCGAGTTAAGCCCACAGAGGGCTCCTGTTCCCGAGTTTAGCCCACGGAGGGCTCCTGTCCCCGAGTTTAGCCCAGTGAGGGCTCCTGTGCCCGAGTCTAGCCCAGTGAGGGCTCCTGTAAACAGATGCCTGTAAACCTCTCCAAGAATTTTGGGGGGGGGGTAGTAGGGCTTCAGCCGTGGCCTCGGAGGCTGCTCCGCCATGGCCTCCTGGACTGTCTGATCCGCCATGGCCTCCTGGATTGCCTGATCCGCCATGGTTCCTCGAGCTGCCTGCTCCACCATGGTGACCCGAACGGGTATCGCTCTGGAGGCCCACCGTCCCGTGTCTGTCCTGAGGGACCTCCAGAGTGCCCCCCCCCTCCCCGTTGGATGCTTTGTGGCGCGAGGACGCGCCTTCCGAGAGGGGGGAGTAATGTCAGACTCTGTTCCATGTCTCGTGTTGTGTTTTCCTCCCCCACGTGCTCCAGTTTGATTATTATGCCCATATTTGGTTTTTCTTGTTCCTGTCCCTGTCCCTGTTTAGTTCATTTGTTCCCAGGTGTGTCCCATTAGTTTCTGTGTATTTAAAGTGTGTTCTGCACCTCGTTTCCCGTCCGTTGTTATATGTAATTTTGTGTCCTCAGTGATTACCTGTGTTCCCTACTTTACGTTCATTAAAGACTTTGGAATTTGCTTTACTCCTCGTCTCCTTGCTCCTTCGTTCCCGTTCTCCCATTGTGAATCGTGACAATTTAATAGTAAATAATTTGTACCTAAAATATATACTTAGTATTATTATTTAACTACTTTAGTGTTCAAAAGTTTGAGGACGGTAAGATTTTTTTAATGTCTGCTCTTCTGCTCACCAAGGCTGCATTTATTTGATCACAAATACAGTAAAAACAGTGAAATATTATTACAATTTATTTTTCTGTTTTAATATATTTTAAAATGTAATTTATTCATGTGATGCAAAGCTGAATTTTCACCATCATTACGCCAGTCTTCAGTGTCACATGATCTTTCAGAAATCATTCTACGCTGATTTCCTGCTCAAGAAATATTTCTTATTATCAATGTTGAAAACAGTTGTGCTGCTTAATATATTTTTGGAAAGTTAAATTTTTTCAGGATTTTTGATGAATAGAAAGTTCAAATTTCATCAATTTAATGCATTTTTTAAAATGAAATACACATTTCTTTAAAAAAGAAAAAATAGCTGACCCCAAATCAGATAATAATGATTTTTTAAAAAGTTTAATTTATAAGAACAAGATTTTTAGGATAAGACATTTTAGAGTCAAAGCCACATATACATCATAAACATCAGGGCCCGTATTCACAAAACATCTTAAGGCTAAAAGTAGCTCATAACTCGCTGATTTAGGAGAAAATCTTAAAAAATAATGGCCGTGACAGTCCTAAATGTATTATATAAAAATATTGTATGCTTTTTTTCATTAACCAATTGGGCAAGAAGTAACAGCTCTTGCGTCCAGTTTGGTTTTCTTTTTTGTTTGCATGTCTTACTATCAGCCATGATTATTCTACTCTGTTAATTAAAAGGCTGTTTATATGCATATTCACTATTTTTTTTTACAAGAAGCAATACAGGCTGACAATTAGCTGAATATATATACTGTATATTATATTGTTTAATTAGTGACACTTAGCCTGCATTTTAACATCTTTATTTGAATGTGGCAATTAGCAGTTTTATTTTAAAACCTTTATTTGAATATGGCAACATAATACTGTGCTCTTAAATATTGCTATGAATAAATCTCTGACAGAGACCATCAGCCAATCACTGTATGCATAGTTAGTAAGCAAGCTGACATCATCCATAGCAACGAGGTCAACCCCGCCCTTTCTCTTAGCTTAAGACTTCTCTATATTCCGTAGTAAATGCTTGTCTCAGCAGCTTTGTGAATAGGTTTTAAGAGAAAACTCTAAGCTAAAAACTTTGACTTCTATTTAAGAGAACTCTTAGTGGTAAGATAAAATGTTTTGTGAATACGGGCCCAGTTCTGTTGTTATCTCCCAGAGACTGGCCTCAAATGATGAAAGGATCTTACGGGCAAGATGTGAGTGATCTGATGCCTCCAGTGTTTATGGGTAAGACCCAGTGATTTTCAGAACTAGGTCCCGACTCACAAGTCTTTTAAAGAACGCTGTTGAAATCTTAAGTAAGTTTCTAGTGTCAGATATTTTCAGTCATCCCCCTCACGTTCCTCCAGTTTTCCCTCTGAAGGCAGTGGCAGTTCAAAGCTTAAGGGCTACATTTTTTTTCTTTCTGTCTGAATGAGAGATTGAGTTCTCAGTCAAGAAACCTTAGCAGGTTCTAACCATGTAGCAAGACAGTATCTTGCTTAAAGGGGTCATATGATGCTGCTAAAAAGAACATTATTTCGTGAACATTTGGGGGCTTTATGCAAATCTTCCCACATAGTGAGGTAGGTATGTGGGGGCGTGTTCGAACGAGCCGTTTTAGGTAGGTGTGGCTAACTCTTAACTTTTATAAAGAATATCTCTTTGGATTTGAGACTTTAGTCTTTGCAACTTTACAGATCTTCTTTATGCACCAAGAGCTTGTAACACTCTAAAGAGAAAGGAAAAAATGAAATCGCATCATATGACCCCTTTAATAACATACTTGCTTTCTTTAAACCACAGGAGAAAACAGCAGGTGTCTATGGATTATTAAATGTCCTTATGGGACAGTGAAAGTACTAAGTCATGTATAGATGATGAAATGCTGCACAGGGTTTATTGATGGAATCTCATTGGCCAGCCAGGTCTTAAGGGGCGGAGCATGACTACAGTCTGTTACAATGGGATCAGTGGATTACGAACAATCTAACTGTATTTATGTCACTTCATTTAATTAAACAAGATCATCTTCTCTCTCCAGGTTTGACTACTCCATGTGTGCAGATGGCATTTTAAAATGAGAATTTAAGGTCACAGGTCCACATTTTTAAGCAGTACTCCCTTTGTAACTCTGATGATGTGCTGTATCCAACGATAATAGTTACCAACCTGGGTGTACACACTGTACTTCCCTTTCTTGGCACATTCTTCTCCCCAACTGACAATGCCTGTGAGGAACCAGGTGTTGTGGTAGCGCATGGCATGAGGTCCTCCGCTGTCCCCCTGACACGCGTCTTTAGGAGAATCTGAGTATCCAGCACAGAACATGAAGTATGTGATCAGGTCACTGCTGCTTTCCTTACAGACTGTTCTGTCGACATAAAGCAACTCAACCTTCTGTAAAGTCACTGCACTTCGGCCTTGGAAGCGCAGACAGCCCCAACCACTGACAGTAGCCAGAGATCCAGACTGCAGCAGTGAGTTGGAGAAGAGCATGGGTCCCAAGCAGATGGGACTTATTTGGGGTAAAACAGATGGGGCTATGCAGCCGCAACAAGGCAATGTCATGATTGTAGAGGCTTACTTTGGAGTCATAACGGGGATGTGAGATGAAACGGGTGATGTTCAGATTCTGTTCTGTGCCTTCAGTCTTGGAGACGTCATGCTCCCCTGTGAAACATACAGTAGTTGTTTAGTTTAATAATATTATTAATAACTGGTCTTGGATCTGTAAAAATGTCAGAAAAAAACATCTACAGATTCTTAAAGGGGTCATATGATGCGATTTCAAGTTTTCCTTTCTCTTTGGAGTGTTACAAATACAATGTATCATATTTATAATATATATCTAAATATTATTTCTTATAAATCTGACAAATTGTACTAAAAAAGTAAAAAACTTAATATTTTCTAAAAACAAGCCTTTGTAATCCCCTAACTTGCTTAAGGATGTTTAGATATTTTTACTGAAATACAAAAAATATTGATGAAGAAAGTAATAATGCTGTGTATGCTGTGATTACATTTAATACATATTCACTATTTGTTGTCATATTTTACATTTAAATAGATTTTAAATATATGTATTTTTATTTTTCATTTTTAATTATTTTATGTATTTAAATATTGGCGCCATACATCATTAATTTAATCAGTATTTCCTTGGCTGTTGTTCTGGTCTTACCAACTCTGATGTAGAAGGATCCATTCTGGCTTCCTAGACAGTGGGCTGCAGTAATGACCCATGACTGTTTGAGAATGGAGCCTCCACAGAACACCTGCTGTGTTGAGTGCGCCACCAGCGCTACCTAGAGAGCAGCAGTCAACTGGGATAAATGCATAGCCGCGGGAACGTATTTTGAGCTGGGGGGGGCATTCATTTTGTCAATGCAAGGTAGATGTTTAATATATGCGAATTTGCCATTGTACTATTTTATGGCTGATGTGTTTTAATTAAGATAATAAACCACAAACCGCAAGCCCCGGGCCCATATGCAAAAAATGTAATGGGCTCCAACTCGATTAACTTAACTTAGGCCCTATTGTTGATTTTTCGGAAGTAAATAAAGTTACGTGAATCGTGACTATTCACAAGCTGTTTTATTTAGGGTAGGCTATAGGCTAATGCTTGGAAATGTTGTTTAAAGTTTTCAAGTCCATTCATTATTTGTAGCACGCAAGCCACCTAATGCTGCATATGAATCTATTATATTTTCTTTTTAATATTTGCAGCACGAAATAAACATGAATATGTGAATGCATGTTGAAAAAAATCAGAACAACTTAATACAAACGAATGTCTCATGAATCGATCAATCAGAGTTTAAAAAAAAAAGAAAGAATGACGGATGCCACAGACTTTTCTTTTTTAGAGTAGGCCTATGGGTGGAATTTTCACATTATATAACATGATTTTATTATCTTAATTTTAACTTTATTCTTAAAATATTATGACATTAATTGTATTTATTTAGTTATTTTTAAACATGACACAAAATGCTGCCGTATAGGCTACTGAATGCAAACACAATTTGGGCACATCAGCCCCAAAAACAAACAAACAAAAAAATAATAATTAAATAGGCACAGAACACACAGAAGCGCTGTCTCGGCCGCGCGCCCGCGCGATCCCAGTTCTGCCTGCGCCTTAATTGTTAAATACACACACAGCTGTCAAAATGTCAATCGTGTGGAGTATCTCGCATAAATACAGTCGTTATGGCTTAAGGGAACGTAAACAGGTGGGTGAAAATCGGATATGTGTCAGTATATTATATTCATTCGGTCTTAAAGGGACAGCAGCCTAATTAAATACCTGTGTCTCATTAAAGGGGTCATATGATGTTGCTAAAAAGAACATTATTTGGTGTAATGAAATGTGTTTCT
>NW_015639782.1:2528612-2547707 GCF_001515625.1 Sinocyclocheilus rhinocerous | reverse complement strand
TTAATCGTCATATTAATCCATATAGCAATTCTTTTCTTTCCGTCCCCAAAGAACTCTTATAATTTAGACTTTTTGTACCATTTAAGAGTTTGCATGGCCTTAAATGTAAACAATTTAACTGAAGACGTTAAGGACCCGTGGAAACCCTAATAAGAACAAACATTTCTGTCATTTTACCTTTGAAAAGTGTTGTAAATACAACTTAACCACTGATTTCTAGTCGTGTCCTGATGACTAGCAACCCCGGGCTGGACTCCGCTTCGTCCATGGTGAAGGCCGATCCGGCGATCCACAGCGGACAAAAAGTTATGGATTTTGTGTTGATAGACAAAACCGTTTTCGCATACCACAGCAACGAATTTGAGGCATGATGCCAAAATGACACTTGAGGCTGTATCTCTGCAATGCTTTGGCATATTGATACCAAACTTTGTGTGTGCCATTGTCAACTCGCACAGAACACACCACATCGATTTGATAACAGCGCCACCTATTGGTCAAACGTGACAAGACAATAAATCATATTACTAGAGATTGTATTTGATTTTTCAGCCGTTTTGACTAAAATCATCCTACAGTGGCTTCAATTACTCATTGTCGCAGTTGGTCTGATGCTTGCTTCTGTAGTGCTTGGCCCCGTAATTGCTTCTTGCAGCTATATTTAAATACCTGTCAGTCTCATAATGTTAATCAAACAACAAAAGATGTTAAATAAAGTATACAGCGGCCTAGCATGAGCGAAAGCCCCGGCTTACCGTGAGCTGAGGCCGGGCAAGAGTGAGCTGAGGCGGCGGGGTCGAGAACGGCGGTCCTGGCGAAGGAGCGGTGAAAACGGTGAAAGCATATCCGGTGATCCACAGCACTAAGTTGATGTATTTCCTCAGCGACCAGCACGGATCAGCTCCAGGCATGACGAAGCGGATATCGTCCTCTTTTGGAAGGCCAAACAAAGTAGTTTCGCTTTCACAACAAAACACACAGCGCCTTCACGACATGGCGGCGGCGGCAACAACAATACTACAGCGAGAATAAAAGTTATGCTTGCTTTCTTTGTGTGAACATTTGGGCGGCGTTATGCAAATCTTGCCGTAGACATGTGGGGGCGTGTTAGAACGAGCCGTTTTAGGTAGGCGTGGTTGACTCTTAACTTTCTCTTAAATCTCTTTGGATTTGAGACTTTAGTCTTTGCAACTTTACAGATCTTCTTTATGCACCAAGAGCTTGTAACACTCCAATGAGAAAGGAAAAATTGAAATCACATCATATGACCCCTTTAATGTTAATCAAACAGCAAAAGATGTTAAAGTATACATGTTAAACCTACTGTATTAGAAAAACAAGTTTACTTAATATTTAATGTGTATCTATTGTATTTTTCTTATGGTTTGTAATTTGCTTTATTTTTATATAAAAAAAATAACTATGTACGTGTGTGTATGTAGGCTATATATATATAAATAAATTTAGATATCATGAAATAAAATTTCTCATATCGTCTCTCCCCCCGTCCCGTATTGAACCATGACAAATCTGGTCACCCTACCCTAACTCCATAATTTACTCATAGATGATTTGATCGAAGGCATTTTGACTGCTATAGCACATAATATTTATAATCTTTACCTGCCAAGGGATTTCTCCAGGTAAAGCTGGATTGCCACCAACAATACGACTTTTTGGGGCATTTACTGTTGGTTCAGGAGACATCAAATACTCATCAAAGACCCATTCGGGTAGTTTAACATGAGATGGCGGGATTTTGCTGCCTTTTTGTTTAGAATCTGTAGAGGTTGTCCAATTGTCCGGTTTGGAAGTGCTGGATGTGGATTTGATTGTCTTATTGGAAGACTGTGCAGATGTGCCAGTGGTGGGACCGCTGGCAAAAGTTCTCACAGCTGTTTTACTGACTTTGCCACATGGAAACTTAACTAGTAACACATTGGTTTTTTTTATGTTTTGCTTGCAGTGTCTTTCTCTAAAACAACTGTTGCTTGTTCTTTAAGAACGAAAGTAGCTCTTTTAGATATTTTTGGAACAATCAGGACATTAGGAATTTAAGAAGTAATTAAATCACCTATAGGTTCACACGTGAATCCATCTTCTTTAAGTCTGTAACCGGATGCACACTGACACCCTGTCCCATGAGACTCCATCACAACACAGAAATGCTCACAGCCTCCATTATCAACATCACACATTTTGGCAGTCACTGAGAAACAGCACAAAGCATCTTTTTGATTATCTTCAGGAATTTATTAGATTTTCATTATTATTATTAGCTCAACATGGTGCACTGTGTGTTTGAGGGAAGAAAGATTTCTTGTCTAACCTATTTCACAGTTTTTGCCGACATAGCCTGGTAGACAGTTACAGGTGTATGTGCCCATCTGGTCCTCACAAGTGCCCCAGTTTTGACAGGGTGACGATTTACACTGGTCCCCATCTAACAGACAGGATCATTTATTAACAACTGGTAAGAAAAAAATTTATAGACATAAAGTGCTTTATTAAAATTCTGGAAGAAGGAACAGATGGAGATTCAAATCCAGTTTAAATTATTTTAATAATTTGTCTAATTAAACGTTACCTAAATGGATTTTATTTCCTGAATTCTGAGTTTAAGAATACAATGATGTCCAGTTCAAATATTAGGCTATTTAATTTATTGGTCCAATTGCAATCTAAACATATGACATCATATGAACGTTTTTTAACTTTAAACTGTTGCTTCTGGCCAAAAGTCATCTATCCATAATAACACTTCTTCCAGTGAAAACATTCATCCCCTGTTTTTCTCTCACATCAAAATCCACTGACATATTTGTTTAGAACTGTTTTCACTTGTAAACGGTGCTTGATCTGTGCATGTTTCTCTCCTGATTCAGACAAGACAGAGAGAATCAGGAGAGAAAGCAATATTATGGATAGATCACTTTTATTTTAGCCGGAGGCAACAGTTTGAAGTTAAGAACGTTTTAATGATTTATATATTTATTACAAACACGCATATTTTTGCTTTACAGGATGGACTGGAGTAATTTGGATTACTTGTGGATTGTTGTGATGTTTTTATCAGCTGTTTGGACTCTCATTCTGACGGCACCCATTCACTGCAGAGGATTCATCAGTGAGCAAGTGATTTAATGCTAAATTTCTCCAAATCTGTTCCAATGAAGACACAAACTCATCTACATCTTGGATGATCTGCGGGGTGAGTACATTTTAAGCAAATTTTCATCTTTGGGGTGAACTGTTGAGATCTTCTCCTGTTTGCCCTTGGTAAATATGACGGTAAATGATTAAACACACTTACCAACATAACTTGCCCAGAACTCCATCTGAAAAACAGACCAAACACACATTTGCTATATTACACAATGCATGACAACTGACGAACCACATCTTGTCTACTCACTGTCTTTTCATCATTTTCAAAGGCTTCTCTGGCCTCCTCCAGGACACAGTTCTCCTCCATACACTCCCTCTCCACATTCCTATTCAGAAACTCCTCAAACAGTCCTGTGTTTGCTCGCCTGTGTCTCCGCAAAATGCTGTCAGCTTTCGCCCCATCTAGTAACAGAGTTTGAGAGTTTATAATCTTTACTGGAGGGGAACTACTGAAAGCATACACGGGAATATGATTATTAACCCTCAGAGAGTCAGAAGGCAAATGCCAAGTGTGCCTGCTATGTTCTCTGTCAGCTCTAAGAAGTCTGATTTATGAGAGGTAAATGGTTTTGTAGGTCTTACCTGCAAAGGCCTGCAGCAGAATATATTGGAATAGAAGGAGAATGAATGAAGCCATATGTCAATCCAAATTCAGTCCCTTATTATTCCACAGTGAGCTGACAAATAACTTGAGCCAACGCTCCAAAGTACACCTGTCTAACACACTTCCACACATACGACTGGCACAGGATATTCTGTTTGAGTGAGAGAAATAAAAGTAGAACAAAATAACAATGTTTTTACTGAACATTTCACAGTCATATTTGTGTCTACAAGGAGCTACAAGTGGTTTGAAAAAAGATTGAGAGATAATATTTTACAAAATGTATTTTTGGACTGTCAAATTTAGTATGTACACTATATATATATACATACATAAAAAAATATTTTTTACCCAAGTAAACTTTAATATATTTAATTTTGGAAACATGTATTTCAACTTGTAGTATTTATATAATATTACATGTAATATTTTCCCCACACAATATAAATGTATTTACATATACATGAATATATTTACAATATGTACAAAATGTATTTTTGGACTGTCAAATTTAATATGTACACTTTGGATATTAATTACATGTTGTTTTACATAAGTATTTTTACACTCATATACAATTTTTTTCTGCTTTATAAAGACTGGTGTAATATGTTAATCTCAGATACGCTGTTAACTTAATAATAATAATAATGATTATATATATATGTGTGTGTGTGTGTGTGTGTGTGTGTGTGTGTGTTCGAGAGTCCTTGGCATCAAAAAGTTTCAAAATCAAATCTCCACTAGATGGTGCTGCTGCTTCAATGAGTAGATCAATAATGTAACTGTTAGATAGTTTCCCCCTCTTGAATCAGTTTAGCATTCAATGGTTTCCTTTTTCACTATTAGAGAAAAGAGATGACACTAGAATGCGATGAAATATGCAATACTTCTCTATCATAAAGAAAGCATTATCATCTATATATATTCTCCACAGATGGGCCCTGGATTGGGGACTGTGGGAGGGGCTGAATCAGCATATTGGAGAACAGCCCAGTTCACGCTTCAGTTCCGCTGTAAGTGCTCTTGATTTCCTTATGGGACAGTGAAAGTACTAAGTCATGTATAGATGATGAAATGCTGCACAGGGTTTATTGATGGAATCTCATTGGCCAGCCAGGTCTTAAGGGGCGGAGCATGACTACAGTCTGTTACAATGGGATCAGTGGATTACGAACAATCTAACTGTATTTATGTCACTTCATTTAATTAAACAAGATCATCTTCTCTCTCCAGGTTTGACTACTCCATGTGTGCAGATGGCATTTTAAAATGAGAATTTAAGGTCACAGGTCCACATTTTTAAGCAGTACTCCCTTTGTAACTCTGATGATGTGCTGTATCCAACGATAATAGTTACCAACCTGGGTGTACACACTGTACTTCCCTTTCTTGGCACATTCTTCTCCCCAACTGACAATGCCTGTGAGGAACCAGGTGTTGTGGTAGCGCATGGCATGAGGTCCTCCGCTGTCCCCCTGACACGCGTCTTTAGGAGAATCTGAGTATCCAGCACAGAACATGAAGTATGTGACTGGGTCACTGCTGCTTTCCTTACACACTGTTCTGTCTACATAAGGCAACTCAACCTTCTGTAGGTTCACTGCACTTCGGCCTTGAAAGCGCAGACGGCCCCAGCCGCTGACAGTAGCCAGAGATCCAGACTGCAGCAGTGAGTTGGAGAAGAGCATGGGTCCCAGGCAGATAGGAAGTACAGTTAGGGTAAACCGGATGGGGTTGCGCAGCCGCAACAAGGCAATGTCATGATTGTAGAGGCTTACTTTGGAGTCATAACGGGGATGTGAGATGAAACGGGTGATGTTCAGATTCTGTTCTGTGCCTTCAGTCTTGGAGACATCATGCTCCCCTGTGAAGCATAGTTGTTTAGTTAGTAATATTAATAACTGGTCTTGGAATTGTAAAAATTTCAGGAAAAAATATCTAAAGAATATTTAAAAAAAGAAAAGATACATTTATCTGATATGCAATGTTGCATATAAGATCATGTTTGTTTTTTAAAGAATTGTTTTATGCTCGCCAAGGCTATATTTATTTGCTACAGTAAAACCACTAATATTGTGAAATATTATTACAATTTAAAATAATTAAGTTAAAATAAGTTCTCTATTAGAATGTATTTTAAGATGTAATATTCCTGTAATGGCAAAGCTGAATTTTCAGCATCATTACTCCAGTCTTCAGTGTCACATGATCCTTCAGAAAGCGTGCTATTATTTATAGTCTATTGATTTGGTGTTCAACAAATATATCATCTTATTAATAATGGTGAAAGCAGTTGTGCTGCTTAATATTTTTGTGGAAACCTTACATAGCGAGCTGGGACTCGAACTCGAGACGCCCAATTTTTAAATATTTTATCAATTTAAATATTGGCGCCATACAGCAATTTCATTTAATCAGTATTTCCTTGGCTGTTGTTCTGGTCTTACCAACTCTGATGTAGAAGGATCCATTCTGTGTCCCTACCAGACAGTGGGCTGCAGTAATGACCCATAACTGGTTAAGAATGGAGCCTCCGCAGAATACCTGCTGTGTTGAGCGCGCCACCAGCGCCACCTAGAGATCAGCAGGATAAATGACATGATTTTGGGTGCATAAACAGATTGCGTTGTAGTAGATGTGCCCGTAACTCACTAATTTACTCAGAGATGATTTGATCAAAGACATTTTTGATTGCTATAGCACATAATATTTATAGTCTTTACCTGCCAAGGGATTTCTCCAGGTAAAGCTGGATTGCCACCAACAATACGGCTTTTTGGGGCACTTACGGTTGGTACAGGAGTCATCAAATACTCCTCAAATGCCCATTCAGGGAGTTTAACATGAGATGGCGCGATTTTCTCTTTTTTCTGTTTAGAATTTGAAGGGCTTGTCAAGTTGTCCGGTTTGGAAGTGCTGGATGTGGATTTATTGGAAGATTGTGCAGAGTTCGGTGCAGACGTTGGACCGCTGGCAAAAGTTCTCACAGCCGTTTTAGTGACTTTGCCACATGGAAACTTAACTAGTGACACATAAAAAAAATAATAAGTTGTTGTTGTTAAATGTCTTGCATTAAAACTTGCTTGCAGTGCCTTTCTTTAAAAAACAAAACTACTAGTACTTTAAGAACGAAAGTAACCTAGCTCTTTCAGATGTTGAGGGCATTAGGAATCTACGAAGTAATTAAATCACCTATAGGTTCACACGTGAATCCATCTTCTTTAAGTCTGTAACCGGATGCACACTGACACCCTGTCCCATGAGACTCCATCACAACACAGAAATGCTCACAGCCTCCATTATCAACATCACACATTTTGGCAGTCACTGAGAAACAGCACAAAGCATCTTTTTGATTATCTTCAGGAATTTATTAGATTTTCATTATTATTATTAGCTCAACATGGTGCACTGTGTGTTTGAGGGAAGAAAGATTTCTTGTCTAACCTATTTCACAGTTTTTGCCGACATAGCCTGGTAGACAGTTACAGGTGTATGTGCCCATCTGGTCCTCACAAGTGCCCCAGTTTTGACAGGGTGACGATTTACACTGGTCCCCATCTAACAGACAGGATCATTTATTAACAACTGGTAAGAAAAAAATTTATAGACATAAAGTGCTTTATTAAAATTCTGGAAGAAGGAACAGATGGAGATTCAAATCCAGTTTAAATTATTTTAATAATTTGTCTAATTAAACGTTACCTAAATGGATTGTATTTCCTGAATTCTGAGTTTAAGAATACAATGATGTCCAGTTCAAATATTAGGCTATTTCATTTATTGGTCCAATTGCAATCTAAACATATGACATCATATGGACATTTTTTAACTTTAAACTGTTGCTTCTGGCCAAAAGTCATCTATCCATAATAACACTTCTTCCAGTGAAAACATTCATCCCCTGTTTTTCTCTCACATCAAAATCCACTGACATATTTGTTTAGAACTGTTTTCACTTGTAAACGGTGCTTGATCTGTGCATGTTTCTCTCCTGATTCAGACAAGACAGAGAGAATCAGGAGAGAAAGCAATATTATGGATAGATCACTTTTATTTTAGCCGGAGGCAACAGTTTGAAGTTAAGAACGTTTTAATGATTTATATATTTATTACAAACACGCATATTTTTGCTTTACAGGATGGACTGGAGTAATTTGGATTACTTGTGGATTGTTGTGATGTTTTTATCAGCTGTTTGGACTCTCATTCTGACGGCACCCATTCACTGCAGAGGATTCATCAGTGAGCAAGTGATTTAATGCTAAATTTCTCCAAATCTGTTCCAATGAAGACACAAACTCATCTACATCTTGGATGATCTGCGGGGTGAGTACATTTTAAGCAAATTTTCATCTTTGGGGTGAACTGTTGAGATCTTCTCCTGTTTGCCCTTGGTAAATATGACGGTAAATGATTAAACACACTTACCAACATAACCTGCCCAAAACTCCATCTGAAAAACAGACCAAACACATTTGCTATATTACACAGCGCATGACAACTGACGAACCACAACTTGTCTACTCACTGTCTTTTCATCATTTTCAAAGGCTTCTCTGGCCTCCTCCAGGACACAGTTCTCCTCCATACACTCCCTCTCCACATTCCTATTCAGAAACTCCTCAAACAGTCCTGTGTTTGCTCGCCTGTGTCTCCGCAAAATGCTGTCAGCTTTCGCCCCATCTAGTAACAGAGTTTGAGAGTTTATAATCTTTACTGGAGGGGAACTACTGAAAGCATACACGGGAATATGATTATTAACCCTCAGAGAGTCAGAAGGCAAATGCCAAGTGTGCCTGCTATGTTCTCTGTCAGCTCTAAGAAGTCTGATTTATGAGAGGTAAATGGTTTTGTAGGTCTTACCTGCAAAGGCCTGCAGCAGAATATATTGGAATAGAAGGAGAATGAATGAAGCCATATGTCAATCCAAATTCAGTCCCTTATTATTCCACAGTGAGCTGACAAATAACTTGAGCCAACGCTCCAAAGTACACCTGTCTAACACACTTCCACACATACGACTGGCACAGGATATTCTGTTTGAGTGAGAGAAATAAAAGTAGAACAAAATAACAATGTTTTTACTGAACATTTCACAGTCATATTTGTGTCTACAAGGAGCTACAAGTGGTTTGAAAAAAGATTGAGAGATAATATTTTACAAAATGTATTTTTGGACTGTCAAATTTAGTATGTACACTATATATATATACATACATAAAAAAATATTTTTTACCCAAGTAAACTTTAATATATTTAATTTTGGAAACATGTATTTCAACTTGTAGTATTTATATAATATTACATGTAATATTTTCCCCACACAATATAAATGTATTTACATATACATGAATATATTTACAATATGTACAAAATGTATTTTTGGACTGTCAAATTTAATATGTACACTTTGGATATTAATTACATGTTGTTTTACATAAGTATTTTTACACTCATATACAATTTTTTTCTGCTTTATAAAGACTGGTGTAATATGTTAATCTCAGATACGCTGTTAACTTAATAATAATAATAATGATTATATATATGTGTGTGTGTGTGTGTGTGTGTGTGTGTGTGTGTTCGAGAGTCCTTGGCATCAAAAAGTTTCAAAATCAAATCTCCACTAGATGGTGCTGCTGCTTCAATGAGTAGATCAATAATGTAACTGTTAGATAGTTTCCCCCTCTTGAATCAGTTTAGCATTCAATGGTTTCCTTTTTCACTATTAGAGAAAAGAGATGACACTAGAATGCGATGAAATATGCAATACTTCTCTATCATAAAGAAAGCATTATCATCTATATATATTCTCCACAGATGGGCCCTGGATTGGGGACTGTGGGAGGGGCTGAATCAGCATATTGGAGAACAGCCCAGTTCACGCTTCAGTTCCGCTGTAAGTGCTCTTGATTTCTTCTCGCCCCTTGGGAATTTGTTGTCTTCTCAGATGGAGCTTTCTTATTGACTGTGGGCTTTTCGTTTTCATCCACCCATTACTGGACTGAATTATTCATTACTAAGTAATTAACACTGGTCATCAATCCCACTGTATGAGTGCCAGTCAATCTGTAACTGAGAGTTAGATTTCATTGCTGAGATGGGCTTTGGCTCACAGCCTCTCAAGCAGCAATCAACAGACTGTTATTGAGTAAAATGACTACATCACTCAAAACTTTTTTCATTACTGCACTTAATGCTTGGAAAAGCTTTACCCCCAGTTAGGCTTGAATTCACAGCCATTTTTAAAACCAACACCATCAATCAGTGAAGCTGAAGTCTCTGAAGGCAGAGCTATATTTAGACAAATCCAGACAACACTAACAAAAATTACTAAGGCATTACTATGTTTAAAATGCCATGACGTTCTGGAATGCTCGTTTATGATTGGTCCATTGCACTATCCCTGTCATCCATGGCAACGTTGTACATCAGTGACAGTTACCTCAGATGACTTCAGTATATTGTTGCAAACTTGGTCTCGTTGCTAGTTTGTTTTGGACTTTGTAGTGGACTATTTTTCCCAACAGAATCTGCAAAATAATGTAAGATTATAAAATAATTTAAACTCAAATCAATATTTAACGTGCGCATTTTTGGGGAGTAGCTGGCTAGCTAACAAAAATATGTTCTAAGAACGTTATGCGAACGTTCCCATTAAATTATTGAAACGTTATTTCTAAATGTTCTCTGAACATTAAAAATGTGCGTTTTTTAAATGTTTCCAAAATGTGCTTTTTTAAACTTTCCTGGTTATATAGCTATAGGATACATTTCATTTGATCATTTTGCAAACATTATGGAAATGTTACTTTTGAAAGTTTTCTGAACGTTCTGAAACAGGTAGTAACATAAAAAAACAAGAAAAAATAAAAATGTCCAACTAAAACGTTTTAGAAGAAAAACATTCCATGAACTATAATGTTTTTGCGCTAACGTTTTGAGAATATTATCAAAGACCAGATAACTTTAAACAAAAGTTCTATTAACATTACTGGGACATTAGCCTGTAGGATGGATAAAAATGTTTTCTTGTAGGCCTATTTTATATTATGCACTTTATGTAACATTTAGGTATTCATGATAAACTTCGTTTGAATGCTGACTATACAGTCAGCCTATGGTTAATATAAAAATGTAATAATTTCTATAATAAATAATATAATAATTTCTTAATTCAAAATAAAATATTAATGAATCCATCTCTGATAATCCAGGGTTGCTATGGTCACGCAGGTTTGTTTACGCATTAAACTCGTGGCCACTAGAAAGATATGTCGTTCCCTCAACATAAGAAGTCGTGGCCACGACATAATATCACGTTCCCACGAGTTAATATGATGTTCCCATGAATTAATATCGCGTTGCCACGGCATATTATCACATTCCCATCAGTTATTATGTCGTGGCCATGACTAAACTAAGTGAACCGACCATGTCACCTCGCGGTATAAATATAAAATATTATTAATAGTAATAATAATAAAAAAAATAATAATAATAATCAGGGCAGCGGGCCAAATCAGCCGCCAGTCCGGGCCTGGCCTGGCCAAAGTTCTGAAAACATTTCTTGTTAGCTGGGTGTATTGTCCAAGTCAAGTCCTGATCACTAGCGATTCTTTTCCACTAACCCCTTTTTCCCCTGGAATTTTAGGGCCTGTCCCAACACACACAGTTTCAGTCTTCAATTGTTCACTTGTATACTTACATGACAAATTTCCTGTATTTGGCCCAAGTTTTCAAGTGTGCTTGTAGACTGCAAGTGTGTGTTGCAACTTACAAGTAAAGTTTTACAGAGCTTTACTAACACATTTTGATTTTCAATACTTTAAAATAAACTTCTAAATGTCTGTTCAGTAGCCCCTAGAGTAGATAGTGTACGTTAAGGGCCCTGATACACTATCATTTGGCAAAATGCAGTTTCTCTCATCATGTTTTGAGGTGGCATATACTTTAACTTCACTGGGCTGAAATACATTGGGTCTTGGCCTGATACACAGCTGGTGCAGAGACTGTATAATGTTGTGATAGAAGGGCAGGTTGGTGTGGTTATGCGGTGTGTGTGTGGGAACTGAAGCTGATTTATAACACAGCACCACTGATTTCAGCAGTGATGTGCGTCTGTCTGCCTGCCTTATGCTGCTGGGAATTGGTGCCATCTCCAATTAGATTAGAGGCTACTGCGAAAGATCAGCCCTCTCCAGTAGATAATAAAAAAGTGACGCCTGTTCAGTGTAATCGATTATGGAGAGCATCTTCACTCTGGGGAGGTAAGCAGATCGCAAAGGTCCCAGCCTTGTGAACTCTGCACAGGACCTGTGTAGCTCATTAGAGTCCCTGAGCCATTTGTACAAACTTAATTTTGGCCTCAAAAAGCACCTGACTGGGTGTAACATAATGTGCTGACAGAAGGGATGAAGAGAGAGATGAGGAGCTGTGATTGTAAACAGGTACAAGACTACACTGTTCTCAGAGATGCTTCATGTTCCCCTGATCCACACTATGTTATTTTAGGAATAGTTCAAAATTCTGTTGTAATTTACTCAGGAGATGTTAGGCACAATGTTCATGTTACTCTTCTCCATGATAGTGAATGGTGACCAAAAACACTGCAAAAGCGCTCCATACGACTCATGCACTATGTTCTTAGTCTACTGAAGTCATGTAATAGCGTTGTGTGTGAAAAAGACTGAAATTTAAGTTCATAGTTTCATTTTGCATACATTATTTATTCTAACATGGCGCATCAATACATCCCACATGATATTGGTTCTTGTGTGTCTCGTAACCGATCTGAATGTACCAAATGTTAATATGTGCATATTCAAATTGCACAAATGAGATTTGTGAGCAACAGCAGCAGGGAAGATTATCTGGGAATAACAAACTGTAGTCTGTTCCAAACATAAAGCTATTGTTCAGAAGACTTGGAATGCAGTGTACAACTGTTCGCTAGTTCTCTAGGTTTTCTAATCTCATTTTCTGAATTGCGATATTCTTGTGAACGTCTTGTGATGTTCTTAATTTATAAACTGCTTCAGATAAAAGCTCCTAAAAAAGCTCCTAAAAAGCTCCTAAAAAAGAATGTACATATGGACCATTTTTGTGATACTTAAACCCTTTTTTTGTCCTTTTTTGAACTTGACAGGCCCTGCTCGCCATTCACTTTCATCTTTCAGTTCTGTGGAAGAAAAAATTAATACAGGTCTGAAACAACATGAGAGTGAGTAAATCATTACGGAATTAGCATTTTTGGCTAACGATTCCTTTAATAAGTTTGGCAACAGAGGTACTTGTTTGTAGCATTACTGTATATATGCCCTACATATAGTATCCAGGACATGTAGAATAAGTATATCTGTATACTGAAGTTGTTTTAGATGATACATTTAATAAAAGCACTAACTGAGCTTGAGTTTCACATGAATTTCTTCCTTTAGTGAGATTGATTACTCTCCAGAGACGGCGAGGCAGCAGGCCAGACCGCAGCTATATAGCAGTGAACATCACATAGAACAGTGAGAACAGAGAAACATCACACCAACAGGAAACGGCACAGAGAAGACTGAGAAAGGTTGTAATTACTTCACTTTGCTTTGTACGTTTTTAGACGAAAGAGAGAAAAATAAACTTTGCACCATCTCAGATGAATGCAGACAGCCTAAGAATAGCAGGCTGTCTGAGAACAACCTTCACATCACGCAGGCACCACAATCTCTGCCTCTGTTTCTGCGGTTACAGGGATTAGCCGTGACTCACCATGTAAGTCCTTACTGTTTTCCTCCTTCTCTGAGAGCGCCGTCCGGACATCAGTCACTCCTCACTGTGTGTTTACCCTGCTGCTACTCCTGCGGGAACATGGGAGCGTGTGTGGGTGTGTTTTCAATCACGGTGGCATAAGGAACCAAAGCTATTATTTATGCAAATTACATATCATTTTATTGAAGAACCACTTTCAGAACCTTTAGGTCATGCACTGGGGCTTCAAGTCTTGATTTCTGCTTTTGAAGTGACCCTCTAACCACCATATTCAGTTTATCAGAGTTCAGCTCAAGATAATAAAATGACTGTAAATTAAAAATGAATAAATGAAATATTCCTGTTGTTATTTTAGTAATATTTATATTCTATTATAGTATTCATTCATGTTTTAATGTTTTAGTAAATGTAGTTCAACTTTTCTAATTTTTGTTTAAATTTTCAATTAATATTAATATTTTATTTCATTTCAGATATATTTAAATGAAAAATAGGGGTTATATCTAAACTATAAGGTTTTTAAACATTAAGGTTTTTAATGTTAAAAACACAACTAGATATAGGTCGACAGATTTTAACAGAAAAATTTGAACTTTTCTTTGAACTTTTCAGCACAAGTATATTTACAAATGTTAATTTAATTTAATGTCAAAAAAGCAAATTGAATTTAATGTCAAGGCAGGTTGCCACATTTTTGAGGGGCAAGCAATATATTAAATTATGTCATTTTATGCAATTGATTATTTAAAACAATTTATATCTCCTTTTCATGTTCTGCTTTTTCATTAATTGTATTGTGTTTGGCAGGTTCCCACTGAGACAACCATGGTAACCGGGTAACCATAAAGTGTAACAACAAACCCTGTATGTTAATGTTGTGTTCAATAAACTATATAAGGGCAATATCAGTGGAAATGTTCAATAGCTTTTAGCCAAGACCTCAAGGTATGTGCCTATTCAGAAATGGAAAAAAAATCATATTAAATAATAAATAAACAAACAAACCTGCCCTATGTTAGTGGCCTAAAAAGTGTGACAACTAGCCCACCTCCCCCTTATATTCTTTGACCAGAGAATCAGTTGCTACGTAATATGTTATGGTACTGTAGCACTGGTTATTTATCATAAAAAAGTGAACAATGTCAGTGACATGTTAAGCTATGTGTTTCAGAGTGTTTAATCAGTTTGGATCAGGACTGATGACCGTGTGTCTAATCTCTCCCATGCTAGACATGGAAGCATCCCATTTGTTTTCTGAAGGTGAGTATAGGGGCATTTGCTGCTGCTGGCTCTGACATCTGTCTCCCTTTCCACCATTAAATCACACGGAGCGCTCCCGACTCCCTCCCTGTGGGCGCAGTTATAAATGGAACGACTGCAGGCTTGAAGGATCTGCCCATGCCTGAGTCTCCTGGACGTGGCCATTGACATTAATCTGGTATTTGTTCGAGTGCACCTCTGTTAATTAGCACAGTCATTCTGTGCATCTGAAAGGGTAATGTTTCACACCCACAGCCCCTGTGCGCCACTCCAGCTCAGCCGAATCTAAGCAGCTGACATTTAAACAATCTGCTTGATATTTAGTAAGAGGATGAAAAGAAATAGCTATTTTATGTGTGCTCAAAACTGTAAACACATTTCTTTGGACTCTCTCTCTCTCTCAATTTACAGGCCTGAGTTTGACACCTTGTCTGACAGTAAGTGAATATGTGAAAATCCCACTGACACTTTTGTGATTTTGTGACCACTGAATGGATGATCAACAATTCCGATTGTAAATGAACTGCTAAGTTAAAGGCTGACACTGGGGTGTCAGTGCTCCCATGTAATTCTGTGATGGCCCAATTCACAAGTTTCCAAACATTTCTAAATGCAGGACTTAATTTTGGACTGAAATTGGCAACTGCAGACTATGTTCGACCATATTACTCGTAAGATGATACTCAGCTTAGCTGTTAACATTTTTAGAGTGTTCTCAGACCTTCGGCATTCATCAAATGCCAAAACGAGACAATCACACATATTTTGTTCATTATCATGAAGAAAAGTTCACATTGTGCCTAACAAAATATCACAACACTTCCAGCTTTATAACAGACTCTTTTTCTTCCTCAGTGTTTTTTTCCAGCCCTCTGCAACTCCCATGTTTGGACTAGTCTTCTGGGGATCAGTCAGGCCAGGGCTCCTCAGCTCCCAACACTCCAGGACAGTGCTACAATAAAGCCTAATGTTTACCCATGGAATGTTAAACAGTACTCTGCTCAAGGCTCTTCAGCAGAGATGGAGGTGTACAGAGGAAGAGACAAGCGGGAGATATAGAAAGGTTCATGCCTGCTCATGCTGGGGGATATTTCATGTGTCAAGCTCAGGTTAAATAAATGACTTTCTGCCCTGGCCTTTCCTTATTTCTAAAATTCTTATATGTATCACCACCTTTTTTGGATTACAGAATGTAAATGGCACCAATGAGTGTGATTGGTCTAAAACTATGGCAGATTTTCAGTGCTTATCAATCTGAAACCACATCAACAATCTTGGAGTCAAAACCTAATTTAAACCTGGAAATAAACATGTAGCTTGAACTACTTCTAGGTCACTAATTACATAAGTAAATTTGTGACATTGCTCATGTGACTCATTGTACAGACAGATTTTCTTGCTTCCAGTGAATCATCTCTGTGTTTGGATCATCTCAAATCATGCCGGAGAACATGATCATCAGGTTTGACACAAACTTGTAGAGTTCATGCAGCTTGAGTGCTGCTGTCAACCCAAATACTGAGACATTTTGAAATGAATACTCATTTTTAATTGACCCTTTCAAAATATTGTGGAAGCATTTTCACAAAAGTCTTGGATTTCTGGACCCCACTGGATATATGGATTAAAATTCTGTGCAGTTTTAAGCTATGTGCTTATTAATTATCATAGATGTTATGGTAAATATACATACACCATGGTTTGATCACACTCACTGACTTCCAGAAAGCTTAGATCTCCAACGGTTTGTGAAAGATGACTCTTTGGGAAGAAACCCAATGGGGTCAATTGTGCCAATTTTAGATGGAGATGACAGAATTGTGGTGTCAGGTCAAAGCTTTTGACCTCAATTCTAACAGTTGGCTGACCCCATTGGGACCTGTCATTGCTAGCAGCAATGAACGAAGAAATGCTGATGAAGCAAAGACAGTGGAAATTATAGATATCCTCTCTTAGGTATTTAATAAATACCTTTGTGGGTGGTAGGCAATTATTTATACTGCAAAGTCAGCCATATGACCCTCAGGTGTGTATGCTCTCGAATTATGTCGTACTGTAGTAGCAGAATACTTATCATAACCGGAAATTAATTACCCCCTAATCAGCCTTGCCCAGAGCACTGGACATATCAATATTTACAAAATAAGCCTTCTAACTAAAACCTCAGCATAACAGCAGTCCATAAATCACTTGCTCTTTATTCCTAAAACACTTTTCTCTCTGTCCCAGAAAATTATTTTAGGAACAATCCCAAAAGGTCCTGAAAATGGCATATTTTCTCATCCATCATTTGGTCTGTAAAAAAGTTTTCTATTTGATCGACCACCTCGACAAGCTTGTTGATTTGAGATCATAGATTTATTTAAAGCGGTGAACTTATAAATACTGAGATTAAATAAGACAATGATAAGAAATGTGTGCATGACGTCTTTGATGAAAATAAAAACTTCTACAAAAGTTACTCTTGTGTTCTACAAAGTCACTTTGAAGTATGCGCCTCCTCACAAAACAAGTTAGAGAAAATCACCATGACTGTGTCCTGGCTTTGTAAGTAAAGCTGCCATTAATGTCAACCTATAACTGAGTGTTCACAGCTGAGCCTTTCTTCATGAACATTTGGATAATTGTTGCCCACATAACATCATTCCAACCATTCATCAGCAAAAGCGTTTAAAGGACACCTCTGGAAATCAACACCCCTGACTTAGCACTCTGAAATAATTCATAATCTTTAATCTTAACTACTATTATTTTACTGAGGTTGATTGAGTGACAACTGAGTGGCACAATGGACACTGTGGGAGAGTCACATCGGAGCTAAAATCAGGTAAACAATTAATGTAACACAGTGGTTCTCAAACCTCTCCATGAAGTACCCCCAGCACTGCACATTTTGTATGTCTCTCTATATCTGACACACCCACTTCAGGTCTTGCGAGATTGAGGTCTCTGCAGAGCAAAAGTGGGCGTTTCTGAATTTGTGAGTTGTTTTCAAACTCTCAATCATGCAATCAAAATGATCCCCCTTACCTAACCCAACCCCTAAACCTACCGTCACTATGACGTCAGCCAGTCAGGAAACATGGTCTAAAAACGCCCCGATCTGCTAAACTCCCATTACTTTCCTGCAGAGACCTATACTTGGGGTCTTGCAGTCTCCACTAATGAGCTAATGTGCAGTGCTGGGGGTACTTCATGGAGAGGTTTAAGAACCACTGATGTAACATATTTTGATTCAGTCATGTGACATAGTGGGATAAATTTGATTGGCTGAAATTAGGATTGGTTTTGCTATTGCTGCTATTGGGGAATTTAGTAGAGGGCACTACCTGACTGAAAACAGGGATGTACAGGACACTCAGACTTGGCAGGAATCTTCCCTAAATCTATTATATCAGCAGAAACAATTTTTAGTAACTGGTTCTGGATATCAATTGTTAATTAGAACAATGCAAGTAAATATTGTATAAAGTATGATGAGTCTGACATTTTATGTGTGTTATCTTATTTGCCATCATTAAATTGATGATGTATATACTGTATTATCATTATATAACCTGCTGTCTAGGGAATCAGTCACTGAAAGACTGAAATTAGTTGACCACTAATCAATACAACCCTAATAAATCGTTTAGGACATTAAATATAACAACAAACCAGGGTTACAAAAGTGATCTGTTGCATGATATTTATATGATCCGTGTAGAAATTCAAAATGATGAAGTGGAACATTCAATGCAATATTTGACACACTTTTGGTAATATTATTGGACATGTAAATTTATCTTTACTGACAAGCAAGTTGCAGAATACGGAGATCATTTTTCAGACAGATGTTTTCATCAGGTCATCCAGCTGGTGACCCCATTCTTCATTGATTAGTAGCACACTGACCTACATGACCTTTTCCAATATTGATTCAACATTTGGAAAGCTGTACCTCTCTTTAATGCTCTCAGACCCAGCACAGAAAGTTCTTATGCATCTCTCAGTTCTCATGAATATAAATGAAGAAGGATGAGGTCATTAGTCTGTTCTGAAGTCCTGATTTGCTACAATGTACTTGCAGAAATACTGTACACATGTCACTATTTTGCAGTACACGTATTGCGTGGATCTTGTCAAGATGAGGAGCTGCCAACACAATATACTGTTCACCTCAATCCAACATCCAATTCTCCAAACAGTATATTTAATTGTAAAGATTCAAAGTGAAAAGTGTTTTTGTTTAGTAAATGTAGTTCTTCAGTACATAAAAACTAGGCACTTATTCTTCCATATTATTTAAAAAAAAAAAA
>NW_015639782.1:2523350-2528602 GCF_001515625.1 Sinocyclocheilus rhinocerous | reverse complement strand
AGCACACTGTGTTCAGCATTAATGCTGGTGGTAGCAGTGTTATTTCTAAGAGGACAATGACAGACTTGAAAGGAAATAATTACAATGTGAGAACGAGATTTCCAACACTGTTTTGTAAATAACTGTTGCTTTGCACTAATTCAAGCATTTAGCTCCAATAAAACCCATAACTGTCAACATTGTTGTCTACCATAAATCGCCATTTTAACAAATGTTTGAACAAGCATTAGCTCTCAGGTCAAATCTAGTAGATTTCATTGGAGAGAGCTTTTTGTTTGGGCTCTGGATTTGACAGACTCTGTGTATGTTAACAAGATGATTGAGCATCAACAGAGAAACAGTGAAGGGCAAAGGGAGGTTAGCCTTCAGCTCTCTCATGCTGGGATGTGAGCTCTGGCCTGACAAACTACAAACCCAGAATACAAACTGTGCTCAGATAAACCACTTTAACCCCACTTCTTGGATGGCCTCTTTTCTTGCCTGCCATCTTCTTCAATTCTCCAAGGTGACTTTGTAGATTGCAACCTCAAAATGCCATCATTATCTTTGGAGGCAAACTCCCTTCAGTACAACTTCCCTTTTGTAGGATTTATTTGCACATTTGAAAGGGAAGAGAAGTTTTAATATATATGTAGCTTTAAATGACTAACAATTTTTGTGGGAGGTCAGAAAGTTGCATGGTGGGTCCTAAAGTGATCAGAATATTTAAACCCTTGTTTATTGTATAATTTGGTTCCTTAATTATGATTTAACAAACGAGAACCCAGCACTGTCAGTTTAAAGCCCTGGACAGCGTCTTAAGAAAGTCTGGTCAATGAAACTTTGAAAGGCGTCCAACTGTCCCTAAAAATAGCAAGTATGGATCCTGAAACCATCGCCTTCTGTTTCCTTCCACTCTCAGTGCCGCAAAGGAGTGCAATCCGTCAGGTGATAAACACCGTCTGATGTCGCTACTCTGTCAGCTCCAAGTTAGCAGAGACAAAGGAAACCAGTATTTTAAAGGGAAACATTTGTGGTTCAGTTGGTGTTGAAAGCGCACAAAGTGATCAGCAGAATACTGGAGAATTTTACTGCGTTTGTGGAAGACTGAACGAGGGCAATTCATCGGTCTTATGCCTCTCTTCATCGATTAAACGGGTAAGATAGAACATCTTTTATCTGAACGGCTGTGTCAGGACTACATTTAAGGCTATTTAGTTTGGCGTTTACATTTAAGACATTAGGCTATTTAGTTGGGCGACTTCGTAGCCTACATTCCTGACAGATACGTTTTCACGGGATCGTATGCAGACTTCAAAACGTGCACTAAATCATTTTTATTGCATGTTAGCCTAAATACAGAATATTTTCACATTCAAAATGGTGCACATATTTCAAGTATTCTTGCTTAATGGTTTTAATTAACTTCAACATCTGAATGTGTTTCTCGAAATATTGTGCAGATATTCAACTACAAACTTTTCGCACATTGAAAGTAAATTACTGAGCCTTATTAGTTTCCCTTTGTTAATATTGTTATGACAAGACTGTGCATTGTCCACTCCGGGGACTTTATTAATGAAGTCTGCAAAAATCCTAAGCGTGCATAATCTTTATAAAGATTTTTTTTATTACCAGTGTATTTGATCAAGGGAATTTTAGACGGATAGCCTAGACAGGGCTACTTTAATGTTTCATAACTGTGGATTCAGAGGTATTTAATCATTAGCTAGGGTGCTACAAAGGCTGTCCGGGGGTTCAACTGTGGGGCGGAGGCGTTTCAAACGACTAGTGGCTAACATTGATGGTAGCACATGTAGGAAAAAAATACAAAGTCATGCGTTTCTTTTGTGAGCACAAAGAGTTTGTTGTTAGCCTACACTTTTGAGAAGAATTTGGAAAATAGACTGAAGACACGCAGACTTATTTTCACACCATAGCCTACTTTTAAGCGCTTTCTTAGTAGCCCTCTGTCTCCTCCTGTATCCTGACTTCTCACGTCCTTGTTGTTCTTTACCTGTACAATCCACTTTTAGCATGAAACAACGTAATTTTAATGACACATTTCATGTCCGTATGTAGCTATATATAACAATTAAGGCCAATTTCGGGACTGTGCAGGTTTGTCTCGGGCAGGTGTGCGATTTGTAGCACGCTTTTTTTTTTTACAGCGTGATGAATTTCGAGAAAAAATATGGTGCTTACATTTGTAATTTTAAGCTATTTTCAGCAGCACAAAGTTTTAAATTACATTTTATAGAATGATTATAGCGACTGGAGGTATGCTATATTTGGCCTAAAATTCTACATTTAAGGCTATTTAGTTTGGCGTTTACATTTAAGACATTAGGCTATTTAGTTGGGCGACTTCGTAGCCTACATTCCTGACAGATACGTTTTCACGGGATCGTATGCAGACTTCAAAACGTGCACTAAATCATTTTTATTGCATGTTAGCCTAAATACAGAATATTTTCACATTCAAAATGGTGCACATATTTCAAGTATTCTTACTTAATGGTTTTAATTAACTTCAACATCTGAATGTGTTTCTCGAAATATTGTGCAGATATTCAACTACAAACTTTTCGCACATTGAAAGTAAATTACTGAGCCTTATTAGTTTCCCTTTGTTAATATTGTTATGACAAGACTGTGCATTGTCCACTCCGGGGACTTTATTAATGAAGTCTGCAAAAATCCTAAGCGTGCATAATCTTTATAAAGATTTTTTTTATTACCAGTGTATTTGATTAAGGGAATTTTAGACGGATAGCCTAGACAGGGCTACTTTAATGTTTCATAACTGTGGATTCAGAGGTATTTAATCATTAGCTAGGGTGCTACAAAGGCTGTCCGGGGGTTCAACTGTGGGGCGGAGGCGTTTCAAACGACTAGTGGCTAACATTGATGGTAGCACATGTAGGAAAAAAATACAAAGTCATGCGTTTCTTTTGTGAGCACAAAGAGTTTGTTGTTAGCCTACACTTTTGAGAAGAATTTGGAAAATAGACTGAGGAAGACACGCAGACTTATTTTCACACCATAGCCTACTTTTAAGCGCTTTCTTAGTAGCCCTCTGTCTCCTCCTGTATCCTGACTTCTCACGTCCTTGTTGTTCTTTACCTGTACAATCCACTTTTAGCATGAAACAACGTAATTTTAATGACACATTTCATGTCCGTATGTAGCTATATATAACAATTAAGGCCAATTTCGGGACTGCAGGTTTGTCTCGGGCAGGTGTGCGATTTGTAGCACGCTTTTTTTTACAGCGTGATGAATTTCGAGAAAAAATATGGTGCTTACACTTGTAATTTTAAGCTATTTTCAGCAGCACAAAGTTTTAAATTACATTTTATAGAATGATTATAGCGACTGGAGGTATGCTATATTTGGCCTAAAATTAAGGCCAGTAGCCTTTACCTACTTTTTAAAAGCCTCCAATCTTTCCCGTTTGACGTCCATTGGGGTTCTAGCTTTAATTTGGGCGATCAGATGAATGCTCTAATGGATTCATGAAATGGATAGCTACGTTTACAGTTCCGTTCAATATAATAGAATTTGGAATTGATATTTTTAGCATCGCTCAAATCAAGAATAACTTAGCGTAGGCCTATATCTTTCCTGAAAATATCTATATTACAGTTTTCCAGTGTAAACCGTCCCTTATTATAGATAGCAGCGACGTAGGTGTTATTTCGGTTTTGACTCACAATATCTGTTGCTCACACTACAGCATGGTTTTACAACAGACCCATTTTCTGCTAACACTGGCAACAGGCTAGTACATTTGTGAATATCTCTGTATTACAGTATCAAAAGGTGTTTCCTCAGGTTATAAATCACCGATGTGTCACAGCTGACGTCGACTGACACTCGGTGGAAGCCCCTCTCCTTCCCTCGCGCTTTTTGTTCTCTGGTTTGCTTCATTCGCGAGGCTTCGTCTTATTTTCATCACCTCGAGCTTCATGCGGGAGCCGTCTGTCTTTATCAATGTGCATTAATGTAGGCGACAACGTGGAAGAGATAAGGTGAGATAACCTTGTTGATATCAAAGAGCACCACGTGAAGGTTTGCGTTTGATTGTGACATTGGCGGACTTGTTACTACCACGCGCTTTGTAAACTCGACTTCTGTTGTCTGTATGTGTAACTGCATTGACGGCTGTTGATAAATGTCGATAGAAGGTACGAGAACCATCACTTTTTCTCTTATGTTTAAAAAAAAGCATGCACTTTTGTTTATTTACAATGCGTTTCTTGCAGAGCTCTTATCTCATCGCCTGGCGCCTTTGTTTTGGATTTGCCAAGGATTTCCTAAATCGAGAGTGGGTATACACGACTGAAGGATTTCGGGTTTTAATCTAAATCGGGATCTATACATCCAAACTGGGATCTATGAGCGGAAAAGTGGCTAAGCCTAAAGAAGAAAAGGATGCTTCAAAGGGTAAGAAGAGTCTTAACACGTCTTGATTGCTCACAGTACATCACAGGTTTAAAGCGACCGTGATCTCATTCATCTCCCACTCGTTGCATTGTTGCTCAATTGGGAAAACATAAAAGCATTTATATAAAGTGGCCAAGATAAATGTAAAACGTTGAAAAATGATTAGCAGCTCCGCCGAGTAACAGAAAACTGCCACCTGATAAAGACCAAAAATCAGCAGAAATTTCATTCAGTCTGTTCTGCAGAGATGAATTGTTGGGGCTGTCGCTTTAACGTAACTTGCGATACAACCAATGATTATTCTGTTGAATTTCCCTTTTTTTCCTTCCTTGCACATTAAGGTAGGTCTGAGTAACCGTTCAAATATTTATCACGTTTGCAACGATCTGCGCTGTGTGATGAAGCTTAATCGTTTGTTTGGGTAGCTACTGCGCAAATGACCTATTGCGTAAAACTGAGCTTCTGCATGTCTCTGAATCAGCCGCGCTTTAGCGGGATGTAAACTGGCCAACCATTGCCATGGAGACAAAGGGGCTACAGGGTTGCCAAAGAAACCTCCGCGCGATTAATTGATGTGGGGTTTTCATTTCAGTTTACAACGACATGAATATGCTGTGCACCTTGGTTCCGACTGATGAAAACCCAGTGTAGTATAGCCTGATTACTTGTTAAATAAACCTGCCACTGTATATTAGGAATATTGTTGGCACAGTGACAAATTGCTTTTGTTCCCTTTTGTAAGTCGCTTTTGATAAATGCATAAAAGTAAATACAAAATGATAAAACTAAATTTAAAAGCAAGCAGCTTATAATATACTGTATAT
>NW_015639782.1:2518777-2523193 GCF_001515625.1 Sinocyclocheilus rhinocerous | reverse complement strand
TATTGATCAGAGTGACTTTGTCTTATTGTTCCTTCCCCCTTTTTAGGCAGAGAAGAATAGACCGACAGTTTAGCATTATGTTATATAATTTCAGCATATTCTTATGTATTTTTTATTATTAGTGTTTAGAGTAAATGTACAGCAGACTTTGTTGAATACCATCAGGAGTTCTTTTTTCTTTTTGTTTTAGGCAGTACTTTGTCAAAGCATTGTACGTGACTCATTCACTCAGCATGATGGCTTTCATCTTATTTGTTTTGGACCATTATGAAACCCATTGCACTGGCTGCCTCTACATCATTAAAACTTTCAGGATTCTATTAGCTTTGCTATTCTCACCATCCCCTGTTAGTTTGTTAGTTACTCTAGATTAAATGTGTGAAGTTTAGGTTTTCTGTACTCTGAACTCCGTACATTGAGGTCATCTGTGTTTTCATAGAAACTATGCAAAGTCATTCACACTTTAAGTGGTTAGCAGCTACACTGTTAAAAGTGTACTGGTGCAGTTGTTGCATAAAGGGTTATTTCTTCTTGAACTAATCCATAAAAATACCTTTGGCTGATGACGTCAAGTTGATTCAGTCATAAGAAATAATAATCTCGACTTTTAGATGTTAGTCATTAAAGGCAGGGTATGTGATTTTTCAAAAACATTTAGAAAACTGATTCGGGCCGAATAGCAAAACAAACTTGGTGCCGCGCCGCTCACGTCCGTAGACATGGTGTAACATTGGTTTTGCTTTGTTTCACAGAACTAATCGTTGCCTGGGTTGTGTACGTATATGTGGGGCGGAGCGATCAAAATAGGGGAAAGATCCTTTTGGGGTAGGGGCGTGTTTGTTTTGATGATTTCAAATATCAACATTGGCTACCAGAAATCGCTTACTCTGCCTTTAAGTTACAGAGAGTACTTTTAAGTACTAACACAGTTTTGATAGTATTGTATTGGCAGTGACAAGAAAAAGTGACAAATTGTAGCAACAGAGGAAGCTTTTAACATACTGGAGCCATGGTGATTAAGATGCAAGTTTGAATCTTGCCTGAAATTTACACAGATCACATCCCTCTTCTCTCTCTTCTTTTATAATTTTATTTTTTATTTAATTTATATTTCTAATAAAAACATAACAATACAAGTTCCATTTTTGAAACATTCACTTCATTATGAATTTCCAGTCATGTGTTTTATTTAGGGGTTGATAAATATCAGCCTACCAATGCAATGCAATTAGGACAATGGTGCTGAATGCTCAAGGGCACATGACTACAGAACAGGCTAATTAGCCGGAGGATGAATGCCACAGGCTCTGGACTGGCTGAGTAGGGCTTTCAAGTCTTTCATATTTTTTCGGAGATGAATTCATCTCCAGGCCAGATGCAGTGCCAAATCAATAGGCATCCAGAGCATAATTTAGAGAGGCTTCAATAATCACAAAGCAGCAGAAGCTTTTTTTTTTCTTCCATGCCCTGCTCTGACACCTGCTCTAATCTTCTTGGCATAGCGGCACCCCGACTGCTGCAGCATCCAAATCCACCGATGGTGTGACTGGAGGTGGAAAAAAAAACATCCTGTCTTGATCTGCCAGACCCAAGTAAATTAAATAGCTGAATATGACTTGTGCATAAAAGGTTTTTTTGTACAGTGCCATGTTTCAGTACTGTAGGTTAAATTGTGCCAGTAACATTAAAGAGAGTAACATAAAACATAAAAAGAGACTTTGAACTTGTTGTTTGGATGTTGCTAACCACGTTTCAACCAAAGTGAGGGGAAATGGATATTTTAACATAATAAATTGCAAAAATGCTTTCCTTAAGTTCCTGAATTAAAGCATTACATAATTAAGCAATTTCACAGAAGCAAGAGTGCTGTTGTTCTGAGTATCAATATGATATTTAGTGCAACAAATATAAGATCTCTACCATTCAAAAGTTTGGGGTCGTAGGATTTTTAAATGCTTTTCAAAGAAGTCTGTAATGCTGACCTGGACTGAATTTATTTTAATCAAAATACAGTAATATTGTGAAATATTACCATTTAAAATAACCTTTTTCTATCAGAATATATTTTAAAATGTAATTTATTCCTGTGATGGCAAAGCTGAATTTACATTTAAGCTACCATTACATCAGTCACATAAAAAAAGATTTGGTGCTCAAGAAACACTTCTTATTATCAAAAGTAAAAACAGTTGTGCTTCTTAATATTTGTGTGGAAATCTTTTTTTCTTCTTCTTCAGGATTCTTTGAATGGAAAGGTCAAGAGAAAGACATGTATTATTTGAAATGGATAGCTTTTGTAACTTTCTAAATGTTATTGCTGTCACTTTTGATCAGTTTAATATGTCTTGGCTAAATAAAAGTATTAATTTATTTCCAAAAAAAATCTTAATCACCCCAAACATCAGCAAAAGTAGTTCAGTTCCATGTTTTCTGGAACACTAAGAGCACAGACTCATCATTATTACAAAATGACCTAGTGCTGTTATATTAAATAAAAATAAATTTAGTAAGAAAATTGTTGCACAGTGCTCCTGCCAGAATCTTATTGGTCTTTGAATGGTCAGGCACTTGTATAGTAAGTGTTTTGTAAAGGCTGTGTAAGGACAGTGTGATTCAGGACAGTGCTACCGCTTCCTCAGTGCTGACAGAAATCTCAGCATGCAGCCCTAGAGCAAGACCCCATCTGCATTAGAGAGCTGTCACTCTGCATTGCCGCCCTGCTCTCTGAAATGTTTGGGAATGTTGTGGGCCTGTCTCTATATCTGTTTCCTCCACCTCGTCAATGACGGCCGTGCTGGTGAAAGAAGCACGATTAGTGCTCTCTGATTGGCTGGCCTTTTCTCGCTTTAACTTTATCTCCAGCTCCTCACAAGACCCCAGCGCTTCTCATAACAGCAGCCTAAAAAACATGCCTGAAAAGAAAGCGCAGAATAATGCAAATCTTGTTTTTGTTTGTTTTGGAGGACAGTCATAACATTTCAAGTGCCTCTCCTCGCTTTGGCAATTTGCCTGAAGCGTAATAGTTACCTGTTAGTTATAGTGGGATAAATATTCATGCTGGAATTAATATTCAGGCAAGCCATGGTTATGTCACCTTCAAACATAGAAGAGCACAAATTAGCCAGGTGATTCATCTGAATTAAATGCTGTGACCTTAGTCTTCACACATACTCGCATACCTGTGGTGAAGTGAGTGAAGCAGTAATCCAAAGAGCTCTTTGAAGGGAGTGGAGGTCTAAGTAAGCTAAGCTCGTAGTTCTTGTGGATATCAGCTTTGCTTCAGGTGGTGGTTAGAAATTATAGGTCACATTGCTCACATCAGAAGGTCACAACCACTGTTCGCAGTCTCGGCCTCAAATGGCGCATGTGCCCACTATCTACTACAATCTTGACTGTCTGATGCATATTGCTCACAAAACTGGATAGTGCTTTTTTTAATCTTATTTGGTCTTATCTGATTGGCTGATTTTGTGCAACTTCTGGAAGTTAGGGCGCATAGGATTTTATCAGTCTACCTTTTAAAAGTCTTGTAATCAAGGATACAACGTCAAGCCCAATTATTCTTACATCCTACTGATTGAAGTGTGGTATTGTGTATTTTAGGATAAATCTCCCCTAAACGTCGTATAATACAAACATGGTCTGTGGCTGCCGTGCATTACTCTCTCTCATTTTTATTCATTTAATATTGACAATGCACATTAATGAACATCAGTATAAAATACAAAATGTAAACATGGAAACATTAGCAAACAATTAATTTGCATCTGTAGTCCCTAGAAAGTTAAAGGGGTCATGAATTGAGAAAACAACTTTTATTTGAGCTTTTGATATGTATGAGATCATCGTGGGTGGGCGATATAGCCTCAAAATTATATCACGATATTTCAAGAATATTTGCTATGACGATATAAAAAAAATATGGAAAAACTTTTTATTGGTGATTGCAGTTGGTAGGTGTCACACCCCTGTGGACTGTTGATTGTGGTTTCTCCCTCTGTGTCCTTATTTGGTTGTTCCTGTTCTCATTATTAGTTAATCACCTCATTGTGCTCACCTGTCTGCCCCTTGTTATCTGCCCTATATCAGTTCCTGTCTCTTGTATTCTAGTTTGTCGGTTATTGTGGATGTCTATCCTGTCTGGATTTCCTGTTGTCAAGTTATTAAATATCATTGTATTCGTCATCTTCGTTGTCCTGCCTGATCTCTAGAACACCCTGCCCTTGACAGAATAACCGACCCAAAAAACAGTAACTTCCGTGTTTTCCCCTCCGTTTGTTTTCCGTTTTTTTCTCAGTGTTTTTCTTTCTGTTGTGTCCCCATGGATCCCTTCACTCACCCCGAATTCCTCCTCCTCCTGCTGGAGCAGGGAGACAAAGCTCTCGAGGACCATACCAAACTGTTCCTGTTGGTCGC
>NW_015639782.1:2512762-2518401 GCF_001515625.1 Sinocyclocheilus rhinocerous | reverse complement strand
GGCCTGGGTCCTGCTGAGCTCCTCCTGCTCCGGGTCCCTCCTGTCTCCTCCCTGGCTCCTCCCTCCTTCGTCGCCACCCTGGTCTCTGTCTGCCGGCCTCCTCCCGGATATCTGTCCTCGGCCGGAGCCTCCACCATGTCTGCCTCTCTTGTATTCTAGTTTGTCGGTTATTGTTGATGTCTACCCTGTCTGGATTTCCTGTTGTCAAGTTATTAAATATCATTGTATTCGTCATCTTCGTCGTCCTGCCTGATCTCTAGAACACCCTGCCCATGACAGTAGGCAGCAGCATTTATTAGTGCAAACAAAATAAAGGGCATTTTCCATCCTTTTCCAATGAGCTACTGTCATCGATGACAGACTACCTAATTCGAAGTGTAAATAAATATTGTCATAAGGTGGCAGCAGCAGCTGTGTGTTCGACTTGAAGCAGACCGATCAGTGTATGGCTTCAAAGTACCTTATTACCCCTTATTTACACTGCGTGCGTCTGTGGCGCATTACGGCTCCGACGCGGCCACCGGAACTGATCGCGGCCACTCTAGTAAATGCTTGTGTTTACAGTTTACATTTCAGAAGCGGCTCTCCGCGTCGCTTCGCTAAAGATAGGCGCCTCACCTATTTTTGTAAGAGTGTGCGCTTGAATATGCTCTAGAACCGCTCTTGCGATACTTTGATGTCATACACCGATCAGTCTGCGCAGCGCTGCTTCAAGTCGAACACACCTATTGGGTTTGTGGTGTTGTTGTTGTGCACGCTAGGGAACGTAAATGCGCCATATGTCATTGTGTCGCTATATCATTGATATTGCGATATGACACTTTTTTTATCATGTAAAAATGTATACCGGTATAATCGTGGACTGTATGATATGGCACACCCCTAATCATACTAAAAGAATATCCTGTAAGTTTCAGAACTGAAAACGTCCTTGTCACTGAAATAAAAGTTTTTATTGACACCAGGCCCAGCGAACTCCAGATCCTGGAATGTGCCTACCTATAGGTTAAACACCGCCTCCACAGATATTTCAACGCCTAATTCTGTAGCCCCGCCCACTGATTCGCGCATGACATTGTAGGGAGATAACCAACCTGGCTCATAAAAATATGTACCTCTGTGTACTTTTTGTGCAACACCGTTTTTACGTACCTTACTGCAAGTTTCTCCGCAGTTTCAAAGAGAAAAGTCCACTGAGTGGCGCTAAAACACGGGTTCAATACGTGAACCCTGGTATGTTTTTATTACGTTGATATAGGTACGTATTGCTGTTTTTATTATGTTGCTTCTGGTACGTATTGCGGCGGGTCAGAATTCAAATATCCGTGTGTGAAAATTACGCTTTATTAATCGAAACTCTGTAAATTTGTGTGAAAAAGAATAAAAGGTGTCGGAGTTTTACTGCCTCTAGTGTTCATTTATTTTGGAAACTGCAGTGATATGTACTTATTGGTATGTATTTCGCGTCTCGCTAAAAAGTGCCCCCAGGTACGTTTATGCCATGAGACCAAGTAGGAAATAACGTAAGTGGCGTTAAACCGGATCGAGCAACAAAGCAATAAATATGACGTTAAAGATCGCAAAATATTGTGCAGTGCCTGGTTGTGGAAGAACACAGTCACTGCATAACCTTCCTCTGGATTCAAATATTAGGAATGCGTGGTTGAACTTTATTTTTAATGACGTTTCAGCTCACGTGAGTAAAACATTGAGTGTTGTTCGCTTCATTTCACTGCGGATTCCTTTGTAAACGACACAGGTCGACACTGAATTTGCAGAGAGACTGAGATTAAAAAGCAAGTGCCATCTATATTGGATCCGACAGGAATGGCGCAGCACACTTATGTGAGTAAAAAATATTTGTACTATGTGTCACTATTGCTTTGTTAGAGATCGCTTGATATGTCTTGATTATGTGTACATGTCTAACCAAAGTCACAGAAGGCTCCAACTATGAAGGACGTAGCTTGTCAAAAAGACACAGAAAGGTAGTTTACTATGCAAAACTGTTATCCAATCATAGCAGTGGGTGTTTACTTACAAGTCTTCAATAAAGACCGAGCGTTTCTTGAGCCGGCCCCAAAACCAGAAGAGAAAATAGCCTATTACTTATTGATTTTGATGTTTTTGAATGTAAAAACCACACGAACGTCATAAGTGGGCTTCAGACAACAGTATAATATAATAAAAAAAGCCAGTTCATGACCTCTTTAATACAAATAAAGACATTACTAGCAGGGTTGCCAGGTCTGTGAACCAAACTAGCCTAATTGTACTTTTTCCACGGTTTCCCCCTCTGGCAGCGGTTCGATTCATCGAAAACGCATTCCTGGTGGGGGGAGAACGCTTTAACCTGCAGACTAAATAACAACAGGGTGAAAGTAGCCCAATTTAGTGGGAAAACCTCGGAATTAGCAACTCTGATTACTAGTGATGATACAATTACAAATATACAACATAGTGCAACATATTACTTAAATATGATTACTGGTCGGGTTTGTCTTAAGCTACTGTTTAAGAGTGATCTTAAAAGTGTGATATGTAGATCACTTCCCTATTGCAAGTGCTAGGCTGTTGCAGTAGTTCAATATTTTTGTCCAACCGTTTTCTTGATTTCTTTGCCTTTCACTGTTAATGTGCAATTTGAATAATTTAGATGTTTTATTATAACATGTTACATCAATGCTGAGGTCACAAAGAAGTTCAATTATTAGAGGAAGAACAATTGTTGAGAAAGAAATGGAAGAGAGAGAGTGAGCGAGTGACCCTAAATGGTCCATTGTGCTGGAGTTTTCATATTATGACTGATGACAGCAGTGGCCTAGTGATGGTTGTAATGGGATTTATGCAACAATGCATTAAAGGGGATTAAAACCCAAGCAGTCTCTCTGTGTTGTGCATGTAGGCCACTACCACACATCCTCTAAATCTGGAATATTCAACATCTCCGCATTCTTCAGCGTGTTCCCACTCCATTTATTTATAACAAAGCCTTTAATTGTGAGGATATTCTTATCAGTAATAATATTTTCCTATCTGTATTCAGTGTGTTGTAAAATACTTAGAGAACAGTATGTTGGGTATTATTTTTAGGTGAGCCATAATCTCAGAAATAATCACGTTCATAACTAGTGTTACTGAACTGATCTGTGTTATTTGTTGGATTCTCTCATTACAGTAATGGCTTGATTCAGGGGACATCGTTTTTTGTAGGTGTGAGATTATGTAGAAGTTCAGGATTTTGGATCACAGGTCTGAATGGAATTGTTTGAGATTTAGAAATGCATTTTCATGCCATTTGTTGATGTAAAGATAAGCTGCTCTGTTTGGTGTCATTTATGGACAGAGGCACTGCTTATGTTTCCTTCTAGGTTTTGAAGTACAGTAGGGCAATACAAAGTTCAGTAACGTCATGGAATTTTAGCATCAAGATTTATCCACAAACTGGTGTCAATCCTGTTTAATTTCACACTGTTTTATTATGCACAAACCAGAGATGGAAACTCAAGTCTGCGATCGATTCTGACCTTGCACTTAAAGGGATAGTTCATCCAAAAATGAAAGTTGTCATCATTTACTCACCCTAATGTTTTTCCAAACATGTCTGACTGACTTTCTTATGTGGAACATAAGAGAAGATATTCTAAGAGATGTCTCAAGATTTTTTTTTTTTTGGGTTCATACAGTGGAAGTCAATGGTCACCAAAATAATTACCAACATTCATCAGAATATCTTTTGTTTCACAGAAGAAAGTCATACAGGTTTGGAAAGACATGAGGGTGAGTAAATGAAGACAGAATTGTAAATTTTGGATGAATTTTCTATTTTAGGTGAACTATCTTTGTCAGGGTTTATATAGCTGACCTGTGGCTTAGAAAACAAAATGGATTTTAATTAGGGTTGTTTCAAAAGTCAAACTATGTAGACACACTAGACAGACACACAGTCCATGTGTCTGTAGGTTGTATTGAATTGCTATGTCATGCCTTTCAGCTGTTTGACTCAGCAAATCAAAACCTTGTGACTGGAAAGGACAATGTTGTTTTTATTTTGAAAACATATTTGAGTTCTTAGACATTAGACAGGCACCAGCTGCTTCTAACAAGGTCACAGTACATTCATAACACATCTCAGACATGGGGGAGTGAAACTTTCCTCAGACTCCTGCAGTTTAGTTTTATTATTGCTCTCCAGAGCAAGTATAAACCTCGCAGCTACAGAAACACTACCAAGAGCATAATTACTGCGACGCTGTTTGCGACACAATGTCCAGTGATCCATGTCAGCTGCACTGACAAATATTTTGCCTCCGTCACGCATGACATTTCAAGTGTAGTTTGGTTCTGAAACCATCACTGCACCTTGTTGATTTGTGTACCTGTGTCAATGACACCCTGAGCTGACTGCTCGGTCCCAGAGCCTGTTGTGGATATTGTGTTTTGTTTAAAGGGGTCATATGATGCGATTTCAATTTTTTCTTTCTCTTTGGAGTGTTACAAGCTCTTGGTGAGTAAAAGATCTGTTAAGTTGCAAAGACTAAAGTCTCAAATCCAAAGAGAAATTCTTTATAAAAGTTAAGAGTTAACCACGCCTACCTAAAAAAGCTCGTTCTAACACGCCCCCACATACCTACGTCACGATCTGGGAAGATTTGCATAACGTCGCCCAAATGTTCACGCAAAGAAAGAAGGCGTAACTTTTATTCTCACTGTAGTATTGTTGACACGGCAGCCATGTCCTGAAGACGCTGTGTGCTTCGTTGTGAAAGCGAAACTACTTTGTTTGGCCTTCCAAAAGAGGACGATATCCGCTTCGTCATGCCTAGAGCTGATCCGTGCTGGTCGCTGAGGAAATACAAAAACTTCGCGGTGTGGATCGCCGGAACGGCTTTCACCGTTTTCACCGCTCCTTCGCCGGGACCGCCGTTCTCGACCCCGCCGCCTCAGCTCACTCTTGCCCGGCCTCAGCTCAGGCTAAGCCAGGGCTTTCGCTCACGCTAGGCCGCTGTGTTTTTCGTTGCCACTGATGATTCAAACGCGAGTTTTGGGCAGTAGAGTAGCACTTGTTGTTTGTCATTTCTCCGATCACAAATGCAGACAGAGTTTTATGTTTACGCGGCGCGATGCAACGCAACGCGTAAAAAGACAGTATAAGTCATTATAATCAGTAATTATGTCCCCACTGGATGCAACAAATGCCTCGTTTGTAATGGGTATTAATGTTTATGTCTCGTCGCTCCGGCCGGACACGGCATCAACAGTATGGTGAGGGGCATAACATTTCCGTCTCACGCTTGAGGTATTCGGCCAATCACAACGCACTGGATAGCTGGCCAATCAACGTATACCTCGCTTTTCAGACCGATGAGCTTTGTAAAAATCGACGCGTTTCAAAAAGGCGGGGCATAGAGGAGAAACAATAATGTACAGTATGTGGAAAATAATGTGTTTTTTTTACTTTAAACCGCATAAACACATTTCATTACACCAAATACACAAAATAATGTTCTTTTTAGCAGCATCATATGACCCCGTTAACAACAGTGATCTTATATACATAGAAAGCAAATTAAATGCAAGTGTCTACTTTAAAGGCAGAGTAAGTGATTTCTGGTAGCCAATGTTGATATTTGAAATCA
>NW_015639782.1:2511356-2512187 GCF_001515625.1 Sinocyclocheilus rhinocerous | reverse complement strand
GCACTGGATAGTTGGCCAATCAGAGCACACCTCGCTTTTCAGGCCGATGAGCTTTGTAAAAATCGACGAGTTTCAGAAAGGCGGGACATAGAGGAGAAACAATAATGTACAGTATGTGGAAAATAATGTGTTTTTTTAACCTTAAACCGCATAACCACATTTCATTACACCAAATACACAAAATAATGTTCTTTTTAGCAACATCATATGACCCCTTTAAGTATACTTCCCCCGGGCCTGAACGCGGCATTGCTTAACAGGATTTAATTTTCTGCTGCAAAGCCAACAGAAGACAAGCTGTTAGTGAATTAGCAGTCAAGTTTCTTACATGGTGAGTGACAAGTATTTCAGTGTTATCAGATTAAGCAGCCTGGTCTCATGTTTATACGTAGGTATTAATACGTAACATTTACAAGCACAAAACGTACACTTTTGTACGTTTTTATTAATGCTAAAACTTACAATTTAGATGCATTTCAACGTTTAAAACGTACAAATCGCTACGTATTTTTAGCTAAAAAACTTTAAAATATTTACGTATCTTTTATATCAAGATATTGGTATCAATGCATTTTTATCATTTTATCAATAAGCGATTTAGGTTTTTAGACCCCTTAACCTACCCCCAAACCTAAACCTACCCATTTTATAGCGAATATGCATTTTTATCATTTTATTAATACCCAATTTAGATTTTTAGACCCCTTAATCTACCCCCAAACCTTAACCTACCCATATAGCGAAAATAAAAGGATATAAAACGCAAATAACCGAAATACGCAGGAAAATAACCATTTTAGTAACAATATAGCATTAAAATATTTTTATAGT
>NW_015639782.1:2509871-2511057 GCF_001515625.1 Sinocyclocheilus rhinocerous | reverse complement strand
GAAAATATTATCCAGATAATTTTCCCGGATCCACTCCGTGAACTCGTGAAGGCACGCGCGCATCATTCAAACACAGAAACACGGCATGTCGCAATCTGTGACGAATGCAGGCGAGAGCCAATGGGGTTTTGATTATCCTGCCGTAAAACCTGTCGTTTGAAGCGGCAACATTTGAATTTGTAAAGAGCGCATCAGTCCGCGCGGGCTTTGCTGCTCACGGTCACTGGACTCGCTGTTCGGGATGGAGAAGCAAGCAGATCGCCGAAAAAAGGCTTGGATTTGGGTCTGTTCTTCACAGTCCTCAAAGTAAACATATGTAGGCATATTCTTGGAAACGAGCTGGCAGCAGAAATCACACAACAAAACGAAATGTTATCATTTCATAAGTAAATGAGTAAATAATAATAAAATGTAATAAAGCCTAACCAGGCTTGAGAGGATACACATTGCCCCTTCAAAAGTGCATTATGGGTCAGTGGAGGGAGAATAACTGGCTTTTGCTGAAGGTTATATGTGCAGAGTTTTGTGCCTCAAAATGGCTTGGGTTAGGGCCTGTTGGGCACAAATCAGGGCACATTTTAGGTCATAAATGAAATATGTAGATGGTTTCTGATTACATAGATGAGGATTTGATTGACAGCCAGCCGTTTCTTCTAGGGATGCTCCGATCCGCCTTTTTCGCCTCCGATACCGATTCCGATACCTAGGGTTCGGTATTGGCCAATACCGATCCGATACCAGTGAAGTTTTTTTCCCCCCCATTTAAATAAATGTAGAATTTATATATCTCTGTGTGGAACTGATAATCATTCTTTCACAATCTACTAGATACAGACTACTTCATTACAAAGAAAAATAAAATAAACAATAAATATGAAAAAATATAGGCCTATGTATATTCTTTTAAATTTAAAACCGTTAAAAGAAAGGCTCAATATCTGTGCAACAGTTATTGAGCCTTTCTTTTAACAGTTTTAAATTTCAGTTACTGTGCACGTTAAAAACAATTTATAGTCTTTTCTACGCCGTGTTTTGTTCTCACAGACACCCGGTAGCAAGTAACAAAACAACATTAAACTCCGGCAAGAAAATAAAGTCCTTTTTGCAAAATCATAGACATGTATTTATAAATCAAGTATAATGGGAACACAGAATGATCTTGGAGAGAGCTTTACCGAGCTGACTG
>NW_015639782.1:2493728-2506056 GCF_001515625.1 Sinocyclocheilus rhinocerous | reverse complement strand
AAATTTAAAACCGTTAAAAGAAAGGCTCAATATCTGTGCAACAGTTATTGAGCCTTTCTTTTAACAGTTTTAAATTTCAGTTACTGTGCACGTTAAAAACAATTTATAGTCTTTTCTACGCCGTGTTTTGTTCTCACAGACACCCGGTAGCAAGTAACAAAACAACATTAAACTCCGGCAAGAAGATAAAGTCCTTTTTGCAAAATCATAGACATGTATTTATAAATCAAGGGGAACACAGAATGATCTTGGAGAGAGCTTTACCGAGCTGACTGCTGTAACCGAACGCGACCAGGGTTTAAAGGCTGAACGAATGACTGACAGCCACAGCGGAGAAAAGAGTTTGTGTGAACTTTAATGTAAGGACTTAAATATTCATATGTAGCTCACAATAAGCTATCATATGGCTTCAGAAGTAACACAGAATAATTCGCACAATCGAAAAAAAAAAAAAAATCTCAGATTTGGATCGGCCCTCTCTGACGGGTACCCGATCCGAGAAAAAATGGCACTATCGGAGCCGATACCCGATATGAATATCGGATCGGCGCATCCCTAGTTTCTTCACCAAAAGTAGAGTGTGTTGAATCTCTCAGTGCCTCTCTTTATAAATTGTTCAGCAGGAATGATTAGAGAGGCCTGAGTGCCTCCATAAAGATTCCATTAGTCCACAGTTTGACACCAGTCTGGCCAGAGCAAAAATTGCCTGAATTTAAACTGTTAGTGTCTGACACCACTTCCAGCAACTCTTCAAGACAGGCCTAATTAAGTACTTCTGTGAAGGTAAATACTATGCGCTTTTCTGGCTGGATTTTCAACTTGAAGTCTTAAAGCAGTAGCTTCAAGTAGTTGGTCACCTGCAGAGCCATAAATATCGGCATAAATGTGATCCAAATTTAAGTTTATTTTGGCCAATAACCAAGACAAATCAGGATCTGACTGAAATGTAACCACCAGCGCTGTACCATTTAGAGGTGGGTTTGTTTAAAACTGATGCCACTGTAGTAATAGACTGGCGTTTGGAAATAACTCAAATAATCAATCAAAGGTTGTGCACTGGTAAAAACTTCAGAAGTTGCATATAATCTTGGCAGTCAGAGTGAAATTGGCGATTTCATCCAGTGCTCAACATTTTTGCTTGCAATATGCAGAAGATGATTATCGATGGTCATTTGTCATTGTGCCGTCTAAGGTTGAGATTAGCTGGTCATGTTTCACAGGATTAATTCATGTCTTGTGCTCTTTGCCTCTCTGATTTTAACACTATTGACGACCACATTGATCTCTGGGGTCAAGAGGTCAAACATAGCTGTTGCATTCAAATGATAAAACCCAGAGTTCTTCCTTTAGAGAGGTGGACTTCTCAGAAGGCACATGGCTTGAAATCAGATGAATATTATGTAAGGCAGGGATCCTTTAGGCTGATTGCCATGTCAGCGCTTCTTCTACTTCTCATTTGACTCCTAGCACTTCTTTCCAGCAGTTATTTCAGGTTAAACCAGGGAATTTCACCCATGTGAATTCATCGCATTTCAGTACCTCTCAGAATGATTTAGAGTCCACCAGATTTGGAGAAAATGCAATGAATTTCCATCTACCTCATTATTGTGCTGTAATGACATTTAGATGAGTGATGAGATCTCAAGTGCTCAGGGGTTGCTGTTTACATCATTTCTCAAAGGACTGAATAATGTCGTAGATACACAGGTCTTTGGATATACATATACAATACAACTGGAGCACATGCCGCTGAGGAGAGGGGTGGGACGTTTAGACGCGCACTTGAGGCGGTTTAGCCAATCACAACACACTGGGCTAGCTAACCAATCAGAGCCCATCGCCTATTTCTGAGGGAGGGGCTTCATAAAAGCAGGAAATTGATCAGCGCGTTTCTCCGAGAAGGGACAGAGCGGTGTGGAATAAAGGTAAATTATGTGAAAAATAATGGGTTTTTAAAAAACGAAGCATTAACACATGTTAGTCTGCACCCCATAAACACAATCAAGCCTAGAAAAAAACCACTGAACCACCCCTTAAAGGTGTTTACATGAAGGTTTTTCAGTCCGACTGAGCCGTCAATCCGATTACAAATGGATTATTTGGTTGCATGTAAACGTAGCCATTTAGAGGTGGGTTTATTTAAAACTGATGACACTATATACTATCTAGTCAGATTGGAACTGGCGATTTTTATCCAGTGCTTGCCATTTTTGTTTGGAATATGTAGAAGATGGTCCGTGAACAATTGTGAATAGTCTAAGGTTGAGATTACTGTAGCTGGTCATTTGTCACAGGATTAATTAATGCCATGTGCTCGTTGCATTTTTTTATTTGAACACTATTGACCACATTGACCTCTGGGGTCACATGGTCAACATAGCTGTTGCATTCAAATGCTGAAACCCTGTAGAGAGGTGGACTCCTCTGAAGGCACATGGCTTGAAATCAGATGAATATTATGTAAGGCCAGGGATCCTTCTTTAGGCTGACTGCCATGTCAGCACTTCTTCTACTTCTCATTTGACTAGCACTTCTTTCCAGCAGTTTATTTCAGGTTAAACCTGGGAATTTCACCCATGCGGATTCATCACATTTCAGCACCTCTCAGAATGATTTAGAGTCCACCAGATTTGGAGAAAATGCAATGAATTTCCATCTACCTCATTATTGTGCTGTAATGACATTTAGATGAGTGATGAGATCTCAAGTGCTCAGGGGTTGCTGTTTACATCATTTCTCAAAGGACTGAATAATGTCGTAGATACACAGGTCTTTGGATATACATATACCAAAAGTGTTTTGTGTACACTGACATTCACTTCTGTGTCTCCAAACTCAGTCTTATCTATGATCGACTCATGAAGACGAATAGAAATAATCCGTTGTGAGGATGACAGCTGCTGAAAATAGCTGTGCCCTTGTTCTCTGAAGCTGATTTCACACACTCTGGAGTGACGATTATGAGGTGTGTGTGTGTGTGTGTGTGTGTGTGTGTGTATGCACTTCAGTGTTAGGAGGAGCACACACACACACACACACACACACACACACACAAGAGAAGGAATCATTTACATTAAGAGACAGCCAAGACAACAAATCAGAAATAAGTGGTGAGCAAACAATCACAGACTCTCTTAGCTGTCTTGAACTGTAACCTGAGGGGAGGAAAGGATAGATGTCTAAAGATATAGTTCTCTCTCTCACACACCACAAAATATTTTTATATTTACTCACAAACCAGTACTGTTTTTTCTTTCATCTAACACAAAAGGAGATGTTTTGAAGAATGTTCTGGCTTCTCTTTTCCATGCAGTGACAAAGTGAAAGGGAATGGGGTCTGTGCCTATGATTTGTGCACAATATATTCCATGTCTTCTGAAGCTATACATTAGGTTTGTGTTATGTTTAATCTTTTTGTGTGTTTGTCAGCCCTGCATCGCACATTGCTTCTCATCTCCTGGTTTCTCACAGAATGAAAATGTATATCTCAATTTAGAAATTATTTTAAAACAGCTTGAGAAAAGTAACCCATATTAGTGACTTTTTTTACCCTTCACTCCTGTCAGGCATCAGTTTTAGCAGTAGAGGAGTTTTAATGGATCAAGGCTTTGTGGGATAAGGGCTGTCACTGCACTGAGCGGTGCTGAACATCTCTACTGTCATCTGTTACAGTCTCACCACCACTATATACTTAACTATGCCAGTAAATTTGAATGTATTGCTCTAAATGTTTCAGGAACACTGTTTTAATTTTAACAAAAAATACATATAACATCCTACAGTAAAAAAATGCTGTTGTTGTTAATTGGTTAACTGTAAGATGCTTTACCATATACAGTTAAAAAATATTTACTGTAAAATGTATGTTTTTTGGAAGCAAAAACTATGAATTGCCATATTATTTATGTTGAAAAACAGTTAGTTTTTCTAACCAGAAGTCCCTGTGTGACACATCATATTGATGTTCAGCATTTTTTTTAAATTTAAATAGTTTTTTTTGTTGTTGTCAGTAATGTACATTAGGGTGTTTTGTGTTGCATTTTGTGTTTATCGCATTGATTTGATGCCATGTGTGTATTGTAACCCTGATGTTGTTCTGTCTTTATGTGTATGACCCTTTGCACCTTCTATACATGAGTGTGTAGACAGGCAACTTGTGTTGAACTCTGATTCATCTTACCACCTGGTAATCTGTACATTTTAAAGTAAAAAGCAGATTTTGGTGGTTCAAGTATATGAACATTGTCCCTTGATGAAATATACGGTTATAAAATAAGTTGTAAAATATACAGGCACCATATACAGGCACCAATACGCATTATAATACAGAAATATGCCTTTTTTTTTTTACAGTTAATTTAACAGTAGGCTTTTAACAATGTAGATTGCACAACAGGATATTTTATTTTTGTTCTAAAATTAACTATAAATTAAATTTTTAAGCTGTGGGTTAGCGAAAAAAGATGCTCACTGAATAGTCTCTCTTTAGAGAGCTATGACTGTTGTGACTGTCAGTAAATACCCTGTGACAGAGACAGAAGCAGCTGATTTCATTAAGTCAGGCCCATTTGCTTGTAATGAAGTGCAGCATTTGAAAGACTGACACTGACAGGCTTGTGCTTTAAGCCAAGCCATACTACAAGACTTGTTGCTTGTTGCCCTTTGATGTTTTAAGTCTGCAAAGAAGTCTGCAACAAGAAGTCTCAGAACGTAGCCAGTATACATGCACCCATTGTACTCTTCTAATGTAAAACATATATAATATCTAGATATTTTGCTCTTTAAGTAAATGTGTTGTGTTTCAAATGATGTTTCTTAATGATCTTGTAATTGACACAAATGGTTTGCAAAACATGAAACTGTGTCGTTACAGGCTGGTGAGCTTTTGTCTTATTGTGTGCGCTTGCCATTCCTGAATGCATTCACATGAGGAAGTTGGATGGACAGAAACCACAGAGAGTCAGAAAGTCTAGTTCAGATGTTCCTGACAAAGTGAGAGCACTTTAATGCATTAGTGTGTCTCTGACTGCCCTAGTTGTGCGAGAGGATGTGTGTCTGCTGTTTTGCCATTTTCTTCAAATCTTGTCAGCAAACTGAGCATGTCTTTGTTTATGTATTCATATAATCCATATAATCCATCCATCCTTCTGGACTATCAGCTGAATGTCGCAGATGTCTAAAAGCAGTATCTGGCACTGTTCTAGCAGTGTGCCATCACTCTATCTGTCCTTCTTTCTTAAAGGGATCGTTCACCCAAAAATGAAAATTTGTTTACTCACCCTCACATATTTTCACACCTGCGACTTTCTTCTGCATACAAAACATCCATAGAAAGTTTAAACTGTTTTTGTACATACAAGAAAAAGTCAAAGGGTTCAAAACAGCATTTGACCCCATTGACTTTCACTGTATATTCTTTTGTATTCCACATAAAAAAAGAAAGTAATGCAGGTTTAGAATGATATAAGGGTGAGTAAATGATGATTTTTGGATGGACTGTCCCTATAAGGCTGGATCACTGTCTCAACCAAGGGATCGAGTTTTTGTCAGGTTAGCATGGCCTGGTATTGACCTCTGATCGACGCACTCTGGTAGTATAAAGTTTTTTAGTTTTTTTTTCCAATGATGCCCATGCAAAGGCATCTGGATCAGAATTATTTTTTTGTGGGTAACACAATTAAATATTTGCATTTTTATAGTAGATATTTTGCATTTTTTTGGAGGCTCTTAAAAATGTGAAATGGATTTTTATTTTTCCTTTGCTGCCTTTGACATCACAGCTTAGGATAGTCACTATAGTGAATGGTTTGTTACTGTATATGTTCTTGTGGTGCTATTGGGTAATGTAGCCGACCATGATGTCATTTTCTTGTGCCTCCAAATGATTAGTCACTTGGCATTCGTAACTCTGGTGAACAACAGGGTTAACACACTGATCCAACAAAACCAAACAGTGTTGGTGTCCATTGATGCAGTGTGTCTTTAGTTAGAAGAATGTGTAAAGATGATTTGTGATATAGTCATGTGTTTACATGGAGAGTTAGACAGCTGAGGTCACAAAAGCAATGAAGCGAATCGCTGGTAGCCCTTCGGGCAGACATTCTTCAGATTTTGGTTGGCCAAAATGAATTTAAGTAGCCCGAAAAAAAAAAAAAAAAAAGGACATCGGCTGAACTTCACTGCGGACAAATCAGCATGATTAAAAACTAAAGTGATCGCTTTTTTTCTTCAAATAACAAGTCAAGAGAGTAGGGGTGCAACAGATCACAAAACCTACGGCTCGGATCATATTGCATCGATTGTATAATTTCTAAATTTGAAGCAAAAACAGAATGGTTTGATTTTAACTTTGTGAATGAGACGCAAATGTCACTATCTGACAGCAGGTGGCGGTTATGGAACAGCAGGTATTTATAGGCTGCTGCCTCTTTAAGACCGAATGCACGGATCCAATATAATGATGCACTTGAGATTTCTTTCTCCACTGTTTACATTCACTTAAGACATAACTCACCGTGTTTACGAGAATACTTGCCGAGACAGTTATTTTGAGATAATTTTGTGTGTATGTGTTGATTCAGATGCAATGATACGCGAAAGAGGAATCAATTCTGTGTACGCGCATTGTCTGAAACGCGGCTCTCTGTGCGCGCTTCGAATGAGTGCACGCAGCTCTGAATGCGCGTGAATGGTTTAAAACACTTGAATGTTTAAATCGGCAAGACTTAGAAACACGTGCAAACGATTAACTACGATCCGTTTTACCCCTACAAGCTAGTGAACGACGCAAATCAATGAAGGAATTTTATATCTTGTAATAGATATAAAAAGATATATTACAAGATAGCCCGTCGGGCAGGGTGGTGAAACATTTTGGTAGCCAGACTGGAAAACACAATAGCCCCGGGACGTCGGGCTAGCGATTTTGCGAGCCCTGCTATTCTCATTCCTGTCTCCTCATCCTGGAGGGTGTGGGATGATTCCTGGTGAGCCCACAAGCAAGATACCTGCTTTAGATCGGTCTACCACAGACGCCTACATGTTGTCAAGGTGGAGGCATTGATACATATTTGTACATAATGTGATATGCAATAAAACAGTGTAGCTTGAATCCAAAACCAGAATGTCCAATTCCCTCACGTCTCCTTGTGTTATCTCCATCAGCACCTCATAGTAAAAATACATCCTTACACTATTGTCTGCCATGTCGTGCTTTTGTTAAAAGATTCAGCACATGCTATATAAAGATGATAATTTGCCACTGAATGCTGTAAAGTGTTGTTTATGCTATTTCTCTGTATTTAGAATGACGTGTTGGTGGATCTCTGTTTGGAGTTTAATGACTGGCGACCTTCTTTAAAGAAAAGACCACACCACAGGACACCGTCTGACACCACTGGAGCTCCTCATTAACTTACAACCAGCTCAACACACACACACACACACACACACACACACACACACGCTTATATCCACAATATATTCCATATATTTAACAAATCCACATACACTTACCTGTACCATCAATATAAACATTTCATATATTTTAAGAAGCTATTCTATATTAAACTTTAGTAGTATTACCTAATCAATCCATTAGGCACCAATTTGTTAGTACGTATGTGTCAAAAAACTGACTTGTGTGGGTCTGGTGCTCCGATAACATACTGATTCTCTGTTCAAAGCTTTGCTGCATTTAGAATGCATTTAAAACATCAAAATGATGTTCATATATGCATCTATCTACTTTTCTGCAGTGTAGACTGTTTCATTAATTATAACAGGAGCTTGCATCCTATTTCTGTGAATTGGAGGGATAGTTTTGTCATGGTGCATCATTCGTTTTCTACTGCTGAAAGATCAACAAGCTGTTTATCCAGACATCAGGAGACTTGCATCTCAGGTACACTCACATGCGCGCACACAGAGCTGCTATTGTCACTCAAACATTTAAGTGCTCTTTGTTGACATGTTTGCATTTTTGAACGTCCGTATAGTTTTATGTACAGTTAAAATCAGTGGTTTTCAAGCAAGGCCAACAATAATTGAAGGCCCCATGAATTTTCCAGTTGTTTGTGAATTGATGAAAAGGATTAAGGACGAGAATTGTTTGAAAAATATAATAATAATAATAATAAAAACTTTTACCCTATTAAAAAATTTTAGAACTTGTTTTATTTTTTATTTTTTTTAAATATCCATGGAGTTGTAAAATGTTGTTAATTTACATTACTTTTTCAGGTCTAGAAATCAGTAAGAGTAAGAATCCTGGTTTAAAAAGAAAACAGTTGTTTAGTGGATAAATAAGAAGATAATCCTGATCATCAGAATAAATCATCTCGAAGCCCCCTACTGGATCCTGGTTCATTTGGTTTGAGATCCACTGGTTTAAATGTGTGTGTGTGAACTCTGTGTGTGTGTGTGTGTATGCAAAAATGAGCACAGATTTGTTATATTGTATAGAAATCGGCCATTAATAAATATTTCTTAAGAAACTTTGAAACAACACCTGTGATTGAACTAAAAATTCCGCAATAATGACATCTCTATATTGCAATCTACTGTTGTGCCGTTACTAAACTGGCTCATCAGAAGAGCTCCGAATCTGGTTTAAGAGTCTCATCTCTGCACATGTAGCTCAGAGCGCTGTTCGCTTTGCTCAAAGGACAGATGGCCCTTCTGCCATCCTGCTGCTCTCCTGTACCCCATCTCTATGTTCTTCATCCTGTCCTGGCACACAGAAAGACTAACACTCTTTGGCCCCGATGCCTCACTCCTATATTTATCACAGTTTCAAGCTCTTCATTCCACCTATGTCTTACTACAGTACACTGCCTACAAGCCGCTTCCAGGTCTCCAGGTGACCTGACCTATATTAGCACACCGGACGCTGCACTAATCGTCCTGACAAAATGCAGTTCTAACACGTTCTGCACATAATTCTGTTGTGCTTTCTGTTGAGCCTGAGAACAGGACTTTAGCTTGGCGTGAACATCAGCGTGTGACATGTAGATGTAGTGAAGCAATACAAGTTCACTTATGCTGAGACGAAGGAATTACGATTTATTCAGAGGCTGAGGCGCGGGACACGAATGTGCAGGAAAGGTTATTATTCCAGCCTGCGGAGAAACTGATGACTTTCCGCACACGCTCACTGCACACTGCAGTCAATGAAACCTCAGGCTCTGTGAGCACCGCACCTCACCGCAGCATGCCACGTGTGATAGAGAGAGCAGCTGAGAGTGAGAGAGGGTGAAACGAGTGATAGCATGCAGCTCACATCCTCATGTTTCTGTTTCACATCTTGATATTCTTGTATGTGTGCCTGTAAACAGAGGACGTGGTGCGGATGTGTCTCTCTTTGCTTCGATCTCGACTTCCATCACATGAACAGCATCCAATCTAAGCTTGTTTTTGTCTGTGCATGTCATAGCATAGTATATTTATATCCTCATGCTCTTACATTACCCATATGAAAAATCTCTTAATATCTCAATTTGCGATATGATTAAATGGAGTGCAAACAGACTTTTGGAACATTTTTATATGTATGTTTTACATATATATTTTAGAGAATATATACAAGGCTGGATTTATTTGATCAAATATAGTAAAAAAAACAAAAAACAGCAATGTTGTGAAATATTTTTACAATTTAAAATGACAAATTTCTATTTGAATATACTTTTAGTAATTTTTTCCTGTGATGCAAAGCTGGATTTTCAGCACCTTTACTCCACTCTTCAGTGTCACATGATCCTTCAGAAATCATTCTAATATGCTGATTTGCTGCTCATGAACATTTCTTTTTATTATCAATGTTGGAAACAGTTGTGCTGCTTAATATTTTTGTGTAAAAAAAAAAATTCAGGTTTCTTTGTTGAATAGAATGTTTAAAAAGTACAACATTTATATGAAATATAACAGTTTTGTAGCATTACAAAAGTCTTTACTGTCACTTTTGGTCAATTTAATGCATTCTTTCTCAATAAAAGTATTAAAATACACTACATGCTTGTTACTATAAGTTATTCTAGATCTTTTAATTGTTGATTTTAATGTTTTGTTTTCATTGTAAAGCACTTTGGGGCAATGTCTGTTGTTTGTAAACGTGATGCATAAATAAATTTGCTTTCTTGCTTTATCCATCTAGTAATTAAATTTCATTTGTACGTCCTATAATTTGCACACAGTTTAAACGACTGGTTGCCCTTTAGATAGTCCTGATAACCTATCTCACGATGGATTAACAGTAGTGACCAAAAAGCCTTGTAACCATTTGTAACCACTAGATTTTTTATAGGGAGTTCTTCCTGAAGAATACGCGAGTGGTGAAACATGAGCAGGCTGTAATTACAGGATTGCTGCTATCATGTATTAAGCAGCATTTCTAAACTATTCAGAGATGATGTTAAAGGCTGCTAAAGCTAATTATGTTGTATGTCTTTTTCTCCACCCACTTCCACGTTTTAATGAGCTGTTGTGCCTTCACACTGCTGCTCTGGACGATCCCTAGAGATGGGACTTCAACACGAGCGGTCCGACTGAGGTCACCTTGTGTGCCGTGGAATCTTTAAACTCGTTGAGAACAAGGTTTAGCATTAGCGCCAGGGTTAAAGTGATGAGCGAGAGGAATGTTTGTATGAATGAGTAAAATGTAATGACTATGATTCACAGTGCATGAGACTCTAGGCAAAGGAGCTGTGAACACATCGCTGCCTCGGCTTGAGTAAAATGTTGAACATCATGTCTACCAGAGTCAGACAGCATCTAAAGCATTAAAGAGTAGTTCATCCAAACTTGGAAATACAGTCATTTACTAAAATGATGGGTAAAAGGGTAAAAGCTTTCGTAAATGATGCAAAATACTATAGAAATTGTCCATTTGTTCACAAATTAGACATCTTTCATGAACCCATGTCAAGATTTTGGGTGGATTTCAAAATATTTTGACTTAAATTTCAGTCGCATGAGTTGTAGGTAGTGTGGTACTTTTTTAAACCTTAAAAGCTTCAGACTTCAGACTCACTGTATATGCATGAAAAAGAGCGATTAGTACATCTTTTTAAATTTCCACATAAGAAAGAAAGTCATGCTGCATTGACTTCATACTTACTAGATGACAACCCAGGACATTCTACTAATTACTCCTTTCTGTGGCAACACTATTAAATTACACAGATTAATTTTGGAGTTGAGCAATCAGTAAACAAAACAATAATGCAAGTAAAGTTGTTATGCAAATGCATTTTAAATAAACTTAAGATAGTTAGTAAGTAAGTAAGTTTTATTTATAGAGCACATTTAAAATTCAGCGTTACACTGACCAAAGTGCTGAACAAAACAAATAATAAAATACAGGAAATTCTAAAATAAAGTAACATTTAAAAAACAATAATTATAAAAAATTGTAGTATCGGCAATAACAACAGTTTCACATTCAATTAATAGCCCGGAAAGGCGAGAGAGTAAAAATGTGTCTTAAGTCTGGACTTGAAAATAAAAACAGAAGAAGCACTCCTAATGTCAGGTGGCAACTGATTCCACAAACGTGGAGCAGCGACTGCAAAGGCTCTGTCTCCTTTTAATTTAAGTCGTGACCGAGGGACATGTAATAGAGCTTTATTAGCGGATCTGAGAGACTTCGGCGTTGAATGCAAATAAATAAGATCAGAAATATAAGATGGGGCTTGTCCATTAAGAGCTTTGAAAACAATAAGTAAAATCTTAAACTGAATTCTAAAAAAGACAGGAAGCCAATGAAGGGACGCTAAAACTGGAGAAATATGTTCGCGTTTTTTGGTGCCGGTTAACAATCTAGCCGCCGCGTTCTGAACCATCTGCAGCCGTGCCAATGAAGATTGTGGAAGACCAACATATAACGAATTACAATAATCCAGGCGTGATGTGATAAAAGCATGAATGACTTTTTCCAGATCTTGAAAGGAAAGTGTTGATTTAAGCTTAGAGATGATCCTCAGCTGATAATAACTATTTTTAACAACTGAGCTAATTTGTTTTTCAAGACAAAGCTCAGAGTCAAAGATAACACCTAGATTTTTTACATGAGACTTAACATATGGAGTGAGGTTTTCTAAGTTCCCAACAACAGAATTTCTAGTTTTAGAGGGACCAAAGAGAATCACCTCAGTTTTATCATTGTTGAGCTGCAGGAAGTTATTTGACATCCAGCATTTTATATCCTCAAGAGAATCTCGAGATTTTAATGGAAGATACAGCTGAGAATCATCTGCATAAAAATGAAAAGAGATTTTATATTTCCTTATGATATTACCAAGTGGAAGCATATACAGATTAAAGAGTAATG
>NW_015639782.1:2478541-2490650 GCF_001515625.1 Sinocyclocheilus rhinocerous | reverse complement strand
AGTAAGTAAGTAAGTTTTATTTATAGAGCACATTTAAAATTCAGCGTTACACTGACCAAAGTGCTGAACAAAACCAATAATAAAATACAGCAAATTCTAAAATAAAGTAAAATTTAAAATAACAATAATAATAACACAAAAATTGTTAATATCGGCAATAACAACAGTTTCACATTCAATTAATAGCCCGGAAAGGCGAGAGAGTAAAAATGTGTCTTAAGTCTGGACTTGAAAATAAAAACAGAAGAAGCACTCCTAATGTCAAGTGGCAACTGATTCCACAAACGTGGAGCAGCGACTGCAAAGGCTCTGTCTCCTTTTAATTTAAGTCGTGACCGAGGGACATGTAATAGTTGTCTACAGATAGTTGTTCAACTCACTAGGTAACTTAATACATTATTTTAGTTCTTTTATTTTCAGATTATTTTTGCGTTAATATATTACAAAATAACTAAACTACATTTCTCTGCTAAAGTTGCAAACATATTGGGTGTTTCTGCATGATGTTGCAGTGGTCAGGTGGTACAAGTTGGAGCTCCCCAAAAATTCAGAGTTTGTAATAACGAGTTATTTGAGAACGTGAATGCTTTTTACAAGTTGGAATCTTGTAATTACGGTACGCAACTTCATAAAGATTTGTAATGTCATGAGAGTGAGTAAATAATGACAGATTATTAATTTACATTTAAATGGGGAGTTAATTCCTGGCTGTTCATTTTTTATAGCTTACATTTCAGGGTGTCGTGTCAAACCTGGGAGAGCTTAGTAAAGACATATACCTCAAGAGTTGACCTTAAGCCTCTTCTGCTACTCCTCCTCAGCGTTTCTCGAAACGTCAGCATTCAGCTGACTTCACGTTTTTTTTAGTTCTGTTGCAGCCTCTGACACTACACTAGCAAATACTGCAAGTCTATTCACAAAACTGTTCTTCTTTGTCCCACAATTTCTGTTTCTCTTTACTATGATGTCAGTGTCAGTCCGGTCTTCTGATGTGTTCAGCGCAGGTACTGACCGTCTATTGTGCCAGTATTTTGCATAACTGCCTGCATGAACGTGGCTGAACATGTGTGGGAGCTCTTCTCAGTGTGATTTGTGGACTCTTAATCATTATTGTGCATGTGTATGTGAAAGACAGAAGGAGAGAGAGATATGAGAGAGCGCAAGCTGCAGTCCTTGCTGTCAGTGTTTTGTAAAAGAGTAGTTCAGCTTCCAACCCTGTCCTGATGAGTGTGTTTTCTGATAACTCTGTATACACACCGCAGCTGCCATGCACACATGTACACTTCAAAAGCATGGATTAAATCTTTAAAATGCTCTAATAAGAACCAAAGCATTCATTTTTCTGCATGCTGTTAAAGTCTATGTGAAATGCTATTCACATTGAAATGCTGGTGTTGGAATATTTGGTTTCTCTCTTTGGCAGGATTTTATGACAGACCAGTTAGAACAGATATTTGCATTGAAAACCATCAGGTGCAGTGACTTGTGAGCAGAGGATGTGAGGTAACGTTAAGGTCACCATTAAAGAGTCATGTCAGTTTATGAGGCAGCAAACGGATGATGGGCCGTAATACAGTGGCAGGTCTGAACCTCGAGGTGGCAGACATCACACCTACTCACAGGAACAGAAAGAGAACAAGAGAGCTATGATGGCATGCCAATGGAGGAGGATTGGAGTGTGAGAGCATTGCTGATTTACAAAACATGTTGCTAACATCTGCGCTCATGTCACCTTCACAAGGTGACAGAAAAAAGATACAAATACATAAAAACTCTGTTCCCATTTTGAGGAAGGAATCACTGGATTTGCCAAAAGTTTGTGGTTAGTGGCGTCAGAGATTTTTGTTGTCTTCAGTGTTGTTATTATTAAAAAAAATCTACCAAAAATATTTTTTGGTTATTGAAATAAAACTGAAATAAAACAAAAATAAATATTAGGTGAAAACCCTAAACAAAAACTGGAAATGTTGCCTTGACTTTTATCCTTTTGTCCTATTTGCTCTCTCACTTGGTGTAGCTCAAATGTTTTTTCCTGCTGCACATGTACTCTTATTGACCTCCAGAGGTTCACAGACACACTGCAGTGCTCTGCTGTACACAAAAGCGTCTGCAGGTCTTTTGAGCTTGTGTTTGTTGTTGTACCCTGACATCATCTCTTGTCTCATCTCCGAGGAGCCCTAAGTTGATTATTGCAGTTACAATGTTGTAATGGCTGCTCTAAGAATAACAAAGAACCCAGTATGAGTGGGGATGGACAATGTCTGTGGTAACATACAGTACTAAGACATAAAATTACATGATTTACAGTTCAGATACAGGTTTTCACAAAAACAAAAATCTTATACAACAGCATTTCAGCCTTTAGACTATTATATGAAAAGGGATAAATCAAGCATATAAATTGTCAATTTAAAACGTATAAATATTACTGTCTTAATTGTTTAGATTTTTAGAAGGCACATTAACTTCTTTCTCATTTACAACTCTCTGTGTTTGCTGCGTAAATACACAAGTTGATATTTGTATTGATCTGACCATAAACAGCAAGAAAGGCTTGTTGGAAATGCAAATTCATTCTCTGCCACGAGGTGGCGCTTTAGGAGCGCTAAAATATTGTGGTTTCCCCCTGTAACGGCTGTACACAAAGCAGCTAATAAACGCTGCTTTATCAGGAATTATAGGTAAAATGAAATTAAAATGCCAACGACACGTTTCTGAGGACAGTCGGTTCCCTTCAGATACATTCAAATAAAGACATCACATCCGCGCTCGTTTTGACTTGAAACGGTGCAGCTCTCATATATATTCAATGACATCATTGCCCTTTGAAGTTTAATCCAGCCTTATAGCAACTCTTGTCTTTCCGTCCCCAACTGTAAGACCTCTTGAAATTATAATTAAGACATTTCTTATACCATTTAACGTATTTAAAACTTGTTATGGCCTTAAGTTTGATACAACTCACTTTAGGAGTTCTTAAGGACCCGCAGGAGATCTGCATTTAAGATAGCCCGTTGGGCAGAGTGGTGATACATTTTGGTAGCCCGACTGGAAAACACAATAGCCCCGGGACGTCGGGCTAGTGATTTTGCGAGCCCTGGGAATGTCTGAACAAACTTCATTAGGGTGAGCCTTTATAAAGCCTGTGCAGTGCTCCCTACAAGACACTATCAATTATCAATAGATAATTGTTTAGAAAAATTGTTAAAATGCAAGTAAAACAAGTAAAAATTTGTATTTGTACATCTGTCAATCATCACTGTATTGCATTGCATTATAAGTTTGACAACACAATAAAAACTACAGAGATTTGATCATATAAGTAAGCATTTAAATATAATCTTACTAAGACATATTATTGAGAGATATAGAGTAATTACTGATATTTATATGCATTTTATGAAACTAGTCTGCTATACTGTTAAAAAGATCTCATTGATTTACATTACAAGCCACATAATTTCATCTAACTTTTTGACCATATAAATATCAGCTACTGCACCAAATTCCATATTTTTGCTCAGTGTTTTTTTTCTCTTGTGTATGAGCTCCATATTCTCCTATATCATACTATATGAGCCATACAAGTCTGATGTATCAAATGCTACTCGACAAAAAAATTATTTTTCTAAATTTGTAAAAATATTTTATCTAAAGGTTTAATAAATAGCTCCATTAGGAGAAAAAAAACAGATTTTTTTTCCACTGTTCATATGTCTGTAAAGCCTGCTTGCACAATACAATGCAATTAAATGACACAAAAGTATAAAATATTTGTGAATTATTTACACCAATTTTGTCATTCTTTGAGGAACATTTTGAAGTGTTTAGTGTCTGAAAATGGAATTTTTCATCACTGTTTGATAGCCCATTGCCCTGCTAAATGCCTGACAGGTGATGATGTCCTAACCCTACATCTCCCACCCTTACAAGCCTGTAAGATTGATCAACCTGTCAGACACTGGGGAACCTTCCTTCAATGTGCCAGTATAATATTTCAGCTTTGGTGTAAAGGAGTCCATGGAAATGCATTGTTTCACTCTACAATCTTGGCCTTTTTTGTGACTTCAAACTTAATGTGAATATATCTTTGCTGTATGCATGTCTCAGATGAATCATAACACTAGTAAATCGTAGTATGAACCGATAGGATACTTTCTTGAGGATAGTGCTTAGCATGCTGGAACTATGTAGATGTTCATATTTTCCGGAGTAAATACTTCTGTAAAGCCAGTCTGAAGTATATGCATCCATTGTTTTAACATTTCTGTTGAAAAATGTGCTATGTTAGTTTACGCTGAAGCACGTTGTAAATGACCAGTTGTTGAGTTATGTCTGATTTTTACTTGCATTTAGTGGTCAGAGGTATAGTGCTGCTGATCTTGGCCACTTGCAGTCAGTGCAGCTCACTGTGACTTTAATGCAGATAAACTTGTTTAATCGCACCTGTAATCTCACTGCTGAATTACTCATGAGCTGAAGTCTAAATCTGGAAGCTGACAGAGAGCTATTTGAATAATGTTTTAAAAAAGAGAAACAATACATGGTCTGTCTGCATATTACATCATCACCATTTGTCCTTACGCTGGATGGTGAGAATAAACTCTGTGACAAGCTCTGATGCTAATTCAGAAAGATGGTCTCTTCCTAAACCTAGTGAGCTGGCTACAGAGGCTGCATTTTGAAGTATTGAAAGTACATACCTGACACAAAGACTGCAGGAATAGGACAGATTTTCGAGGACTAGGCATCATACATTTGCCGACTTTGGAAAATGGTTACAGAGGAAAAACTGGGCATTATGCAGGAAATGACAGAGGGTCACGCACTACTACCAGACTTTTAAAGGGATAGTTCACCCAAAAATGAAAATTACCCCATAATTAACTCACCCTTGAGCCATCCTAGGTGTATATGACTTTCTTCTTTCAGACGAATCCAATCGGAGTTATATTTAAAAACTTCCTGCTTTATAATGGCAGTGAGTGGGGGTCATTTTTCAATAGTCCAAAAGAAGTCCAATAAAGCGCGTCCATCCATCATAAAAAGTGCCTCACACGGCTCCGGGGGGTGAATAAAGGCCTTCTGAAGCGAATCAATGCGTTTTTGTAAGAAAAAAATATCCATATTTAAAACTTTATAAACAGTAATCTCTAGCTTTAACATGGGAAACCCCCTTTCTGCTGACTACACCACCGAAGGGAACCCCCAAAAGATTTAATCCATGGAATGCAAGTAAACCTCCAGATTCTAGCTGAACTGGTGCATTTAATATAAAGTTTAATAGCCTCATTGAAAACTCGATGCGAGGGTCAATTAAATGATTGATGGTTGTTCATGTCTAAGCAATTGCATATATTGCTATATACTGGGGATTTCACATTTCCAGTCTCTTAAGCTCATCCTTTTCTCACTTTCTCACTTTTACAGTATGTGACATTCTACCTAAACAGAGTGCACCAAATTGGTTACTTTTGAGGTTCCATGATGGTTAAGATGCTGTCTATGTAGGCAGCAAGGTGACTAACTAGGTTTTGGAACATAGCTAGAATAAAATCATTTATTTATGTGATGCAAAGCAAAATTTTCAGCAGCCATTACTCCAGTCTTCAGTGTCACATGATCCTTCAGAAATCATTGTAATATGCTGATTTGGTGCTCAAGAAACATTTATTATTTACAATGTTGAAAACACTTGTGCTGCTTAATTTTTTTGTGGAAACAAAAAGTATTAAATTATAAGCTGAATAAAAAAAAAAATTTCCCCCCCCCAAAAAAATCACAGTCCCCAAACTTCATAACGTCAACCAACATATCAGCCATAACATATAAATCCTGGCATAAAGCCTGATGGTTTTGTTTGTGAGGTAGGAAAGCAGAGAACTACCTAAAGTGAAGCTCTTGTAAAGAACACACATCCACCACTGCAGATGCATTAAATATGTCTGCCTGTAAATCAAAGACAAAGCATTTACATTTACATTTCTAATTTCTCTGGTATATCTTCAGCACATAGCTAAAAGATCAAGGACAGAGGAAATTGTCATTCCACTTATGTCTGTTAAGCATCATAGGCTGCATGTATGTGCACTGCAAACTACACGCTGTTATGTACAGTATAAGGTTACACACTGAAACCATGTTAAAGGCATGTGGCCTTAGGTTGGGTAGGTCAGTGTGAAATTATTTAAAGTGTGAAAATTTGATTGGCCACTAAACAGCTGTTATCGCTATGAGCTTTGGGTCAACAGGTCTCAAGCAATGTAACACATGCATGTTGCTGTGCATGGGGGTCAGAGTTCAAGGTACGAGAGTTATGGTAGGAATGAGGAGGCAACAGATTTTAAGGAGTGCTGATAGCTGTTGAAATGGTTGCTGCTTTTCCTTGCCGCCCATTCCTACTTTCTGCAGTTGCTGGCTGACAGCTGAGAAGTGATGAGACAAACTGAGGTGGCTTATAGCCTGCTGCTGAAGTGATGTGCTCGCTGAAGCTACAACCTCAGCTCTCATCCTCTCATCACTCTTTTTAAGGGCCTGTCTGCCTGTCCTGTGGCCATCGATCAGTGCTGACTCAAGACTACACAGCCCCACATATGCACATGCTACCAATGAACAGTATGAGTAAAAGATCAGATGAGTACTATGAGGGCTATTAGGGCTATTGTGGAAATTCAGGCTTTTCTCTTATAGACCTTATGTATCAGAGAAACAAGTGCACAGCCATCTTTAGAATTTTGTCTTTGAACTTCTGTTTTTATGGTAACTCTATAGCAGCGTTGTTGAAGAGTAATTAGCTAGTGAAGTGGATTTGCTTATTGTAGAGTTAAGTATAAGTACGATAGGTACATTATCATGTGCATTGTAATGTTTGAACTGGATATCATAACAGATGTCAGTAGACTGGGAAGATTTTGAAATGAGATTGCATTTTATGCCAATGGTGACCGTTCAAAAATGGGAGAAAGCACTTTTCAATTTTTTTTTCAAAGTTTGCAGGCCTGTAACTCAAGAAATATAACCTTACCTTCAAGTTGTGGAAATTCAAATGGAAGACAGAAGACAAAGAGCACAGCACTGAATAGGGGCTACGTAAGTTCCGTATGACCTTTATTTATTTATTTAAATCAGTGGTTCTTACTGGTACTTTTTTGCTACTCAACATATCTCTGAAAATTTTTGACCATAAAAAGTATACACCACTGATAATTTTACAAGTTTTTGAAAGAAGTCTGCATTTGCTCGATCAAAAATACAGTAAATCTTAATAACAGTAATCTTGTAAATTATTATTACGATTTAAAATGACTGTTCTCTTTTTGAATATATTTTAAATGTAATTTATTTCAGTGATGGCAAACGCCAGACTTCAGTGTCACATGATCCTTCAGAAATCATTCTGATATGCTGAATTGCTACTCAAGATACATTTCTTCTTCTCTTCAATGTTGAAAACAGTTGTGCTGCTTAATTTTTGTGAAAATTTATTCAAGATTCTTTGAAGAAAAAAATACTGAAATTTTAAAAACTTTTGAACAGTAGTTAAGTAGTATGTTTAGGTTAAACAGCACATATAATTACTTGTTGCACTGATGTTTGTAAGGAAAAATGACTTTGCATTTGCATCTTTGTCCTCAAAAGGTCGCTGGTTGAGATTTTTAATTGTCTCCTCAAGCTGTACTTATCTTCTTTGTGAAGAGAGAGGCTGCAGATGTCAAACAGAGGCACATCTCACATGTGTTTTATTTATCTTAGCTGTAACTATACATCTTTTTGAAAAAAAAAAAAAAAACCTTTGTGAGATGTGAACCGAGATCATAACTTATACCAAATGATTTCAGTATCTGGTCAGCTACTTAACTGTTGTTTGTTGTGGTTGACTGTTCATCAGGCATTAAAATCACATTGATATGACACCGACATGAATAAATTGTGCATTCCTAGTCATGATCTCATTACATAACTGCATCTGGAATTTGTTATGCATACATTTTGTAGCTAGTTTTGTTTACAGGAATCAGCTCAGTGAGTTGAAATCCCTCAGCAGTTTAGGTCATGTATAGCATACACAATAACCTCCACTGCTCTCAGAGCGTGTGTCCTCCTCAGGTGACCTCAGGTTCAGATCGCTGACATTAATAAGGGTGGTGATGTAAAACCTTGACATGCATCTGGAGGGAGAGGCAGGGAAACAACCATCTGAAAAACTATTTAATGCTTCCTTGCTCCCGCTGCGCCAGAGGCCGCAGTCAAATGAAAAGAGCTCGTCATTCTCCTCCTACTTTCTCACTCCTTAGATCTGCCCAAAACTGTGAGAGACCAGCCGCGTGTGTCATTCAGGACAGCAGCTAATGGCCAAGTGTTTGCTGACCACGTTCACACTTGTTTGGATAGGCTTGTTGTTTGGTGGGAGATCAGAGTTAAACTTGTAGAATGGAAGGTCTATACACAACATACAGTTGTTTATCTAAAGACAGACTGAAGCATTTGGAGAAGTTTAATGCCCAAAGTCAAGTCTGATTTATTTGTCTAGCATTTTTCACATTGCATATTGTTTCAAAGACAGATTTACAGAAAGTCATATTGTTGACATGTACACTGTATGCTTACCCTAGCGTACTGAAGTATACTTTGAACTTATGACAAATTGGAAACAAATAATGTGAAATCGGATTCATTTTCACGATTCACCAGTTTGTGTCATCATGCAATGTCATCACTGAAAAGCAAGGCTATTTACCCCGGTGGATAAAAATATACACTCAGAAACACATTCAGATAAAGCTTTGTGTAAGCAACAATTGACATTTTTTTTCCATTTTTTTCTCCATCAGTTTTTCACATTAAACTTTACATTCATTTTTCAACTAAAACACCCAATGCAGGCAATGATGTGCAAAGGCAGATGTTTTACATATTTAAAGCATATAAAGTGAGTAAACAAGTCTTAACTCAAACGGTGTAACTTTTTTACGGAGACCATGAGAAACCTTAAAGAAATGCATATTTCGCCCCCTCTTTCAAGTCTTTTGGCTAAAAACAGCATCATAGTTTCCGGGATTTTGAGTTGGAGTGACTGTCAGGCATGTCTGAAATGTTTTCATTGTGTAAATTAGGGATCAGTGTAGTCTCGGGCCGTGAACTGTTTCAGATAATTCAGTCCAGTTTGGTCAACTAGTTCATCCGGTTCACTAAAAAGAACAATTTGTTCACAAACCGGACATCTACTGGCATAGACGCGGGAACGTATTTTGAGCAGGGGGGGCTGAGGAAAAAAAAAGGAGGGGGGGTCGAGTTTTCCCAGGAGCGAAGTTATAAGTGTGCAATACATAGGCTTTGTCCTGTAGTCGGTGTTACACAATAAAATCAATTTAGTTCAGCTGGACATGGGACGCTACAGTTCTGAGGTGCCGCGCGTCTGTTCCAAGCAGCTCGGAGCCGCAGGAGTCACGTGACGAGAGTGAAGCGAAATGACTGGTGGCGGATCCAAAAGCGCAAGAGAACTTTTGTTAATAAACGTTTAATTTCTTCATTTAAAATAACTGAGTTGGTCTTTATTGTTGCTGTGTTCATTAAAAAATAACGATGAACCACAAACTAAGCATTCGTTATGTCCAGCCCTATGCTGAGGTAAATGGACTCTCTCGCTCTTTCTCGGTTTCTTTGTAGTGGCTGTAGACATGCTCGTTAATTCTTAATTTGGGTACAGATGTGTTACAGGGGAACATTTTTTTTTTTTATCAGTATATGATAAAAGTTTTAAACAACTTATATACAGTCAAATTGATTTAACTTAAATCATGTTTTACAGTGTGACCACAATAACGGCTTCTTAGAGTAGCCTACCATACTGACTGGATAATCAGGAAGAATTGTTAGAATGAATTATTGTTAGAATTAATACTACTAAAACAAAATAAGATTAATGCGTATGACTATAGCCAAAGCTCCTGGCGACAGCATACAGAGAGAGAGAGAGAGAGAGAGAATAAACAATTTTATATCAGACATTTCTTGTACATTACACAAATAATTGCGTTTTTTAATGAATCTAGTGAGTCAATGATTCAGTTACCCATTCATAAAACAGTCACTCGCTTTGTTCCTGAATGAATCAACTGTTTGAACGAATCATTAAACGAATGATTCAGTGACAAAGACACCTACTGCCACCTACTGACAGTTTTAGTTTCATTTTAAAGTATAATTTCAGTTATTTAAATCATTTAGTATTTCTTTATTCAAAACTTTATATTTAAAACATTGATTTCATAACATTGTTATTATGATTTTAAATGCATTCATGCCACCTCCCAGCTTCATTAAATAGTCTGTAAACATGTGGAAATGCTGCTTTTGTGTTTTTCTGTTTCACCTCTGTAGTGTAAAGATGAATTTTGTAAAGATGAGACGTTTTTTCACTGCTTTCACACAGCTAAAACAGACAACGCGATCACCTTCCTCAATGTAATGCAGCCACCTCCATTTGTCGAACCAGTTTGTATTGAATGAACGAGAAAATGTCTCTTTTCCGAACTGCCTTCCAGAAAAACTGAAGTTAGCTGGTTGGTGTGGAGTGATTGCCTCGACCAAATCAATAACGCTAGTATTTTGTGCTGGTACTGCAGCGGCGGCGACGTTCATGTTCGCCTCCAGCACCCCTACTTCCCGCGGTAATGTCTACTGGAAACCTGTTTTCAGACAGTCATTACGGTTGCATTTCTTTTTTTGTTCTGTTATTAGTGCAGAAATTAAACGCATCACCATAAAAAAGATCTAATAATCTTTTAATTATGTGAATGCAACTTGTTCTTTGCTTTGACATTTGATTCAAAGTTACACTGCTGGCATTTTACCCCATGTTTCTCTCAATGCTCTGTACACAAAAGCTAATGGCTAACCTGTTGTCTTCTCAAAACAAAACTCTGAACTGTAGGATGTGAGTGAAGCTGAATCACAGAGTGATTTCCCCGGTCTCGGTGAGTAACGCGGGGGTGGTGACATTAAAGATGAGCTACTGTATGTGCTTTCCTCTTGATTCAGTTTTTTCCTAGTGCAGCAAGTCATTACTTTGTAACAGTCTGAAATGACAATAGATGTGTCCACAGGGGGGCTGTAATAATGATGCCCACCGCAGCCTTTTGATTTAGGAACAATGGGTTACATCTAGGGAAGCAGACCTCTGAGGTCCTGTGGGCTGAATCAGACAATTGATCATAGAATAACTACTGTAGCTGAGATGCTGTTTCAGTGGCTTTTATACTGTAACAATAACAGGCTTTAACTCTCTAACAGGTTTGTGTATGAACTGGGTTCATTAGCATTTGCTAGACCCTATTTAATGGACTACAGCCTCCTGTGTCCTGTCTTTTATTTCAACCCTAAAAATCTGCAATTAACAGAACTGTCAGCACCTTTAAAATATGTGATTGTGTGATCATGTAGCTTAAGTAAGCTATATGAGTTTATTTCACTTGAATCCTGCCATTGCTAATTGTTATTTTATATGTTAAATGTTGACAGATGTGGGGTTATGATTCAGAACAGATCTTTAATTGTTTTTCTCTCCTGACCGTTGGATAGTAATATAAATGTAGCCTGCTCCCTGGAGCCGGCTTTATATTCTGCTTCTGAACGCTCTGCCAAATAAATGTGATGTAGCAATTTATTAAAACATTAATATAATTGTTCCCCATTAAATGGGTATCGACCCGCTTGAGAGAGACAGACGAAAGAGTAGCTGCTGTCTGTGATGTCATCATAACACAGCACTCAATTTCCCCTCAGGCATCCTTGCATGTCTATAGTTGTTACGGGGCGACAGAGACGTGAAGCAAACGGATCCATGTGCATGCTTTTATTAAGAGACGTGGTCATAACAGGCATGGGTCAAACAATGGCAAACAGGTACAACACAGGCAAGACAAAGAGTAATCCTAGGACAATCGTGGGTCTTCGATAGATGAACAGAATCCAGAGGGCTAGACAAAAGGGGTAATCCGTAATACACAGGCAAAGATCTTCACACAGGAAAACAGGCAAGACTAGACTAAACTATGAACTAGAAACTAAGACAGGGCCGTAAAGTAGCTACCGCTAGAAGAGTGATAAA
>NW_015639782.1:2476777-2478395 GCF_001515625.1 Sinocyclocheilus rhinocerous | reverse complement strand
GGTGGTGAGTGAACGGAAGTTCATAGACCGGATTCGTGACAATAGTACTTTATATATGTGTTGGAATTCCTCTCACAATGCCTAGTAGCCAAACATTTTTAGCAGCATTAACAACTTCTGTGATTGGTCTGAGAACAGGTAAATTGGGTAGAGACAGCAAGTTTTATCATGTAAAAAAAAAATATATATATATATATAAATATATACATGTTACACAGTATATTTATAAATTGAGTATTGCTTTAGTACTATATAAATAATGCAGCCTTGGAGAGCATGAGAAGACTTCTTTCAAAAATATTTAATAAATTGTACAGACCTCTACATTTTTGCACAGCAGTGTATATATTGGTATATATTTTTATATCAGTAACCAGTTATTGGCCGTTATTAGAGTTTTTTTAAGCTAAGCTTTAAAAAAAATGTAATAACTATGTTAATTGTAATCTTTCACAAATCTTAAAATGAATATCAATTTCTCATACTGTACATTATCATGTTGTGATGACCACATTCATTGTAGCATTTAAAATTAGAGGTCGACCGATAGGGGTTTTTCACTGGCCGATGCCGATATTTAGAAATCAGGGCAGCCGATGGCCGATATATGATGCCGATTTTTTGGCCGAATTTCTTATTTATTTTTTTCCTTCATCTCATAAAATTGAGTTTGAGTAAATGATTATTGCAGGGTACAATATAGTAATAGTAGTAGTAGCCTAATTCAGAGTAATAATACATGGCTCAAAACATAAGCACCTTCTCAAAACAGTTCTGAACAGGGCCGCATTAAGACCTTACTGGGCCCCGGGGCTATAACTGACTCCAGGGCCCCCTAATAAAAAAAAAAAAAAAAAAAAAAAAAAAAATACTAGCCTAAGTAAAAACAAGCGTATACTTAAGACAAATGAAAAACAAAATACACTATTGGAGTCAATGGGGACCAGAAACTTACGAACACTCTTCAAAATATCTTCTTTTATGTTGAGGAGAAGAAAGAAATTCATACAGGTTTAGAACAACTTGAGGCTGAGTAAGTGATGACAGTATTTTCATTTTTGGGTGAACTATCCCTTTAAAATCTCATCATATTAGGATCTCATATAGCCTACTACACATACTTTATATTTAACTACGAGCGTTCCTTTAAGACACAAATGACTGTGTTGACGAGGAGACATTTTGACACATAACTGTGCATTTGAACGTTTAAGCACAAGGCGCGAAAAATAACTCAAGTTTAGACTGGCGCTGTACTAGCAGGTGCACGCCACGCGAATCAGGCCGTGACCGTCTTAATGCGCACATTTGCCAAAATGTTACATTTGTTTTTAAACCACAATGCTTAAAATGCGTTTAAATGAAAAGCTTAACCTACATCATGCCACGCAAAACGATTGATATATTTCAATCAGTTTATCTCTCAACCCATAAGCGAATACTTTGTTCAAACACAAAAAGCAATATACATCCATCAAGTTGTTAACTTGTTAATCAAACTAACCTGAAATCTGTGGGGACGATGACGCTGTGATTTTATCTGCTCCATGTGCCCGGTCCACTTGCTGTTCCAACAACTTCCACTCCATCATCAGCTTTAGTAAAATAACCTGATAGC
>NW_015639782.1:2476032-2476140 GCF_001515625.1 Sinocyclocheilus rhinocerous | reverse complement strand
ATGATTTTCTTGATTTTCTTTCTAATGTTTGGTTAACATTATTGACATAAATTTTTAACAGCAGCTAAATTTAGAGGAATTAGAGGAATAGCTCACCCAAAAATTAAA
>NW_015639782.1:2474921-2475856 GCF_001515625.1 Sinocyclocheilus rhinocerous | reverse complement strand
TGATGACAGTATTTTCATTTTTGGGTGAACTATCCCTTTAAAATCTCATTATATTAGGATCTCATATAGCCTACTACACATACTTTATATTTAACTATTAGCGTTCCTTTAAGACACAAATGACTGTTGACGAGGAGACATTTGGACACATAACTGTGCATTTGAACGTTTAAGCACAAGGCGCGAAAAATAACTCAAGTTTAGACCGGCCGTTACCATCTTAATGTGCGTCTTAATGCGCGCATTTGCCAAAATGAATTCTGCCCCACTGCTTAATGTCCCTGAACAGTTACATTTGTTTTTAAACCACAATGCTTAAAATGCTTTTAAATGAAAAGCTTTACCTACATCATGCTGCTCAAAATGATTGATATAGCCTACCGGTTTATCTCTCAACCCATAAGCGAATATACTTTGTTCAAACACAAAAAGCAATATACATCCATCAAGTTGTTAACTTGTTAATCAAACTAACCTAACATCTGTGGGGACGATGACGCTGTGATTTTATCTGCTCCATGTGCCCGGTCCACTTGCTGTTCCAACAACTTCCACTCCATCATCAGCTTTAGTAAAATAACCTGATAGCTGTGGATTTTACTGACTAACTCATGTTTTCCCCTCTCTCCTCATTTTTTTTTTAGAATAGCCCCTCTCTCACTTTCGTTTTAGAAGAGTTTACATTTGTACTTATCGAAGATAGTTCTTTGCATGACCGTTTCTAGATCATGCCAGAACGAAGTGAAGAGAGGTGAATGCGGACATTGCAGCGATCACCTGATTGATACGTGGTGCACGGGTCGTTCAAAAGTACAAATATAGAATACATGCATTTGATTGGTAAGCCAAATTCAAATGTGACGTTTTAATCTCTAAAGGTAATGCATGGAATATATGGAAAATCTCCACTAAATAATAGCGCTAATAAGTGAGGG